>NC_044996.1:32365447-32468348 GCF_008728515.1 Papio anubis
AATCACCGGTCTTCTGTGTCGCTGGCGCTGGGAGTTGGAGACTGGAGCTGTTCCTATTCGGCCATCTTGCTCTGCCCACCTCTATGTATTTTCAATTAGCCTGGCTATCATCCCACTAATTTTTGTTTCTGCTTGATCCATTCTGTTATTAAAGGACCCTGATGCATTTTTCAGTATGCCAATTGCATGCTTAAGCTCTAGAATTTCTGCTTCTTTTTAATTATTTCAATCTCTTTGTTAAATTTATCTGATAGAATTCTGAATTCCTCCTCTGTGTTATCTTGAATTTTCTCTGAATTTCCTTAGCATAGCTATTGTGAATTCTCTGTCTGAAAGCTCACATATCTCTTTTTCTCCTGGATTGGTCCCTGGTGCTTTATTTAGTTTTTTTGGTGATATTATGCTTTCCTGAATGGTGTTGATGCTAATAAATGTTCTTTGGGGTCTGGGCATTTAAGGGCAAAGAATTATAGTGTTCACTGACTGGGCTTATTTGTAGCTGTCCTTCTTGAGATGTCTTCTTAGATATTTGAAAGGACTTGGGTATTGTGATCTAAGCTTTATCTGCTTTAGGGGTCATCCCAAGTTCAGTAATGCTGTGGTTCTTGCAGACTTGTAGAATTCCACCTTTATGGTATTGGACAGATGCAGAGGAATTGTCTAGATTATTAGGCAGAAATTATTTCTCTTTTCTCTTATTTTCTTTTAAATACACAGACTCTCTCTGTTATAAGCAACATAAAACTGGGGGTGGAGTGACACTAGCACACCTGTGGCTAATCTGGCCTGGGCTGCTTTAAGTGCTCCCTCTGTGGGCAGGCATCAGCTGTTCGGTCTGGTTTTCCATTCTGCTCTAATGTGACAGCACCGAGTTCACTGTCTTCACAATTGCTTTGTTCTGTCTTCCCCAGTGCCCAGAGATGTTCTTGGCACCCTGCTGCTGCTGCTGGGGTTGAAGAAAGGTTTATGTCAACAATTCTGGACTGTTATTATGTTTTTCTATCTTCAGTTCTTCTTTCAGCAATATAAATTTAGAACCAGGTACTACGAATGTTCACCTGATTTTTGGTTCTTTTGAAGGTGTTTGTTCTTTGTAGATTGTTGTTAACTTGGTGTTCTTGTGTGGGGGAAAATGTTGGAGACTTCTATTTCACAACCTTGCATCTATGATTTCTTTCAGCAATGTTTTGTAGTTCTACTTGCACAGATCTTTCACCTTCTTCATTAAGTATATTCCTATGTATTGTATATCTTTGCAACATTTTAAAAGGAATTTCATTCTGGATATGATTTTCAGCGTCTTTGTTGTTAATATAGAGCAGTGTTACTAATTTCTGTACACTGACTTTGTAAACTGACACTTTGTGGAATTTATCAAATCTGGTAGTCTTTTGGATGAGTCTTTGGGGTTTTTAATGTATACAATCATTGGCAAACAGTGATAGTTTGAGTTTCTCTTTTCCAGTTTGGATGACCTTTATTTCTTTTTCTTGACTGTTTTTTCTGGCTACAACTTCCAGTACTATACTGAACAGAAGTGGTGAAAGTGGGCATCCTTGTCTTATTCCATTTCTCAGGAGGAGTGCTTTCAACGTTTCCCCCACTCAGTCTGATGATGGCTATGGGTTTGTCACATATGTCTTTCATAAGTTTTGAGGTGTCATTTTGAGGTATATCCCTTCTATGCCTAGTTTATTAATGGCTTTCATAAAGGGAAGCTGGATTTTATCAAATAATTTTTTTGCATCTATTGAGATGATCATATAGTTTCTTTAAAATTCTGTTTATGTGATGTAGTACATTTATTGACTTGTGTATGTGTTGGGGTCCACGTGTTTCCTAAACAAAGGAATGAACACACAAGACAACACAAGACAAGACAAGACAAACATGGCAGCTGCCTCGAATGGCACGCTCTGCTTTATTTTATACAGTCGTTTGTGGAATGTTGCCAAGTTACAAGACACATTGTTGTTTTTCTGACCTTTCCCTGACTTTCTGGATTTTCAAGATGTTTACTCATAAACAAGCCCCCAGGGTCTGCTGTTAGCAGCTGGCTCCTTTGTCCTCCCTGTAAACAGGGAAGGAACGCCCTGCTTCGTTTGCAAGAGCAGGACTTACGGGGAACGCCCTGCTTCATTTGTGAGAGCAGGACTTATCGGGAACATCCTGTTTGTCAGCACGTAGTCCTCTACATGTATGTTAAAACATCCCTACATCCCTGGATAGACATTTATTTGACAATGGCGAATTACCTTTTTGATGTGCTGTTTGATTCTATTTGCTTGTATTTTGTAGAGGATTTTTGCATCTATGTTGATCAACGAGGTTACTGTTCTGTACTATTTTTATTGTTGTTATGCCCTTTCCTGCTTTGGGTATGGAGGTGATACTGGCTGCATAGAATGAGTTGGGGGATAGTCCATCTTTCTCAATCTTTTGGAATAATTTCAGTAGGGTTGGTACCAACGATTCTTTGAATGTCTGGTAGAATTCCATGGTGAATCCATCTGGCTCTCGGCTCTTTTGTTGACAACATTTTTTATTACTAATTCAATCCCACTGCTTGTTAGTGATCTGTTCAGGGTTTCTATTTCTTCTTGATTTAATCTAGGAGGGTTTTATGTTTCCAGGAATTTATCCATTTCTGCTAGATTTTCTAGTTCGTGTGCATAGAGGGGTTCATAGTTGTCTCCAATGACCTTTTGTATTTTTGTGGTGTTGGCTATAATGTATTTGAATCCTCTGTCTTTCTTGGTTAATCTAGGTAATGGTCTATCCATTTGTTTATCTTTCCAAAGAATCAACTTTTTGTTTTATTGATCTTTTGTACTGTTTTTCATTTCAAATTCATTTAGGTCTGCTCTGATATTTTCAATTTCTTTTCTTCTGCTAGCTTTGGGATTGTTTTTATTTCTCTAGTTCCTTGAGATATGATGTTAGGTTGTCAATTTGTAATTTTTCAATTTTTTTAATGTAGGAATTTAGTACTATAAACTTTCCTATTAGCACTGCTTTTGCCGTATCCCAGAGGTTTTGATAACTTTTGTCACTATTAGCACTCACTTCAAATATTTTTTAACTTTCCATCTTGATTTCAGTATTAAACCAAAGACCATTCAGAACTACATTGGTCAATATGCATGTATTTATATCATTTTGAGGTGCCCTTTGGCATTTGATTTCTAGTTTTAGTGTATTGTGGTCTTAGAATATACTTGGTATGATTTAAATTTTTAAAAATGTATTGAGTCTTGTTTTGTGGCCTATCATATGGTCTATCTTGAAGAATGTTTCATGTGCTAATGAGAAGAATGTATATTCTGTAGTTCTTGGGTTGAATATTCTTTTAATATATGTTAGGTCCATTTGTTCTAGAGTGAAGTTTTAGTCCATTTTTGTATACTTTCTATATCAATGATCTGTCTACTGCTGTTAGAGGGGTGTTGAATCCCCCACTATTATTGTGTTGCTGTCCCCCACTATTATTGTGTTGCTGTCTATCTCATTTCTTGGGTCTAGTAGTAATTCCTTTAGGAATCTGGGAGCTCCAGAGTTAGGTACATATATATTTAGGATTGTAATATCTCCCCATTGGATTACCTTTTTATCACTATATAATGACCTTCTTTGTCTTTTTTTTACTATTGCTGCTTTAAAGTATGTTTTATCTAATATAAGAATAGCTCCTCTTGCTTGCTTTTGGTTTCCATTTGCATGGGATATTATTTTATCCCCCTTTTCCTTGAGTTTCAACAAATCATTACATGTTAGGTGATTTTCTTGAAGACAGCAGGTATTTGGTTTGCAATTTTTAAAATTCATTCTATCAATCTGTATTTCTTATGTGGAGCATTTAGGCCATCTAATTTGGCTCTTGGTGCTTTCAGAGGTTCAGTGTTGAGGTGTGAGGTACAGTTTCAGTCATCATGTTGACTGTTACCTAGATATATTTTTTTTTTATGTTCACTTATTGTTTCATAGGCCCTGTGAGTTTTATGCTTTCAAGAGGTTTTACTGTGGTGCATACTGACCTTTAGTTAAAAGTTTAGAACTCCTTTTAGCATTTCTTGTAGGACTGGTCTAGTAGAGACAAATTACCTCAGCATTTGTCTAAAAATGACTTTATTTCTCTTTAATTTAGGAAACTTAGTTTTGCTGGATACAAAATTCTTGGCTGATAGTTATTCTGTTCAACCAGGCTAAAGATAGGACCCCTATCCGTTTTGGCTTGTAAAGTTTGTGCTTAGAAGTCTGCTGTTAGTCTGATAGGTTTTCCTTTATAGGTTATCTGATGCTTTTGTCTCTCTTAGAATTCTTTTCTTCATGTTACCTTTAGATAGGTTGGTGACTATATGTCTTGGTGATGTCATTATTGCAGTGAATCTCCCAGGAGTTCCTTGAGATTCTTTTATTTGGTTATCTAAATCTCTAGCAAGACAGTGACGCTTTCTTCAATTATTCCCTCACATATGTTTTCCAAAGATTTTCCTTTCTCTTCTCCTTCAGGTACACTTATGTGTCTTAGGTTTGGTCATTGTACATAATCCCATATTACTTGGATACTTTGTTCCTTTCTTTTTTCCCCTTATTTTAGTCTGATTGGGTTAATTCTAATGTCTTATCTTTGAGCTCTGAAATTATTTTTTCTACTTGGTCTAGTCTATTGTTAAAAGTTTCTACTGCATTTTGTAATTCTCTAAATGTGTCTTTCATTTTCAGAAGTTCTGATTGGTTTTTCATTAAAATATCTATTTCTGGAAAATTTTTCATTTATATCCTGAATTGTTTTTTTCTTTTTGTTGATTTCCACATTTTTCTTGTACCTCTTTTAGTAGCTTAATAATCAATCTTTTTAATTCTTTATGTGGTATTTCAAGGATTTTATCTTGGTATGGATCCATTGATGGAGGTGTCACAGAACTCTGTTTTGTCATATTGCCAGAATTACTTTTCTGATTCTTTCTCATTTGGGTAGACTACTTCTTCTAATTATTATTGAATTTATTTTTGATTTAACTGTTTTTTTAAAAATTCTCTTTTTCCCACTTAAGAATATGACTTTAATGTTTATAGTTTATTGTAATCTAATTCAGCTCTTGATGCTTTCAGAGGTAAAGAATCTGTATGAGTTCCTTGCTTATAGATAATCTTTTTATTATGGCTTTCTGAGATGCTGGTTGTAGTAGCAATGTGCTCACCGTGTGAGCAAGTTTACTGTCTCCTACGGTGTTTTAATAGGAAAGGTTATTTAATAGGAAAGATTATTCAAGATAATCTTAAAGATTATCTTGTTCCCTCATGGTGTGCATTAATTAATTGATCAATTAATTTATTTATTTTCCCCGGTATTTTATTTACTGGGCTGAATAGTTTAAGCTTCAGTACAGCAGGTGAGGTGTCCCTAGGTAGAAATTGGCTGTGGCTAAAGCAGGTGTGTAAATGCAATACCCATTGGTGTGTAGAGGTCTCAGACTTGATAGAGGTAGCTGGGAGAGCTCTCAGTGAAATCACTGATGTATGATCAGAGTGAAGGATGGGAGCCACCTCAGCTCACCTGACAGGCCAGCAGGAAAGCAATCAACCTCCCATTCACACTCCTGACCCAGTTTTCTGGCTATTCAGATCAGAGAGGCACTTCTCATCTGCAAGAATGTTGATGTTCCAAGTAGAGAGGATTTGTGACTCTACTCTTCATGCAAGCCTGAACCTGAAGGGCACTATTTCTGTGGGGATGCAGTCACCCTGAAGTGCTTCCAAAAGGCTGTCCGTTGGGGCACCAATGCTGACCTCCATGGGAGAAGCTCCCGCTGTGTCTGCAGTGGTGGATGAGGGAGAAAAAGACCACCCCTTCTACAAGACCCTTCATGAGCACCAGGGCTGCCTCTCTGTTATTGTGGAGCTGCAGATTGTTCCTGCTGAGCCCAGCAATACACCTGTGCCTCTGCTGAAAGAAATTTCCCACCAACAGTAAGTTCTGAGGCTTGGAGAAGTAGCAAAATAATATAGGTTGCTGTGGGTTCATATTTGGTAAGCTGCTTTCACTATTATTCATCTTTTCTCAAAAGTATGTCATGTAAGTTTTAGGTGTGTTATTAAAAGCATAATGTTCTTAAGTGTAGTCTTAAAATATTAGTAGCTACTCTTTGTTGAATACTTGCTTTGTATTAGACTGCATCCTATGTACTTTACCTAAATAATCTCTCTTATTTATAAGCGCTCTGCAGATTCTTTGTATCTATTGTCTTTTTACATGAAGAGAAACAGGCTCACAAAGATGGCATTTTGGCTAAGCTTCCCCAACACAACTTCTCCCCCAGTGAGTAGTGGCTGGCATCCAAACCCAAGGTTCTCTATGTCCTAAATTGACACTCTTTCCTTTTCCCCTATATAATATTATCTTTCCCCTGTTAGTTTTCTAGGAACCAATTGTTCTTCAAAATAAAATACAGTTAATGGAAATAAAAAAAAAGTTCTGAGACTCGGGCCTGCTGTCCAGATTCTTTTGTCCCAGCGGGTGTTCCTTTGATGTCCTACATTGCCCCTTCCCTGAGGAGTCAGAATCTCTGAAAGTAACACTACTGTGAATGCTGCTGCTCCTCTGGGTCTAGTCACCTGGTGGGGCTGCCACACTCCAGGCTGGTACTGAGGAATGTCTACAAGGAACCCAGAGATGTGACCTTTCCTCAAGTCTCCCAGTAGCAGGTACCAGCACCAGCTCTGATGGGAGTGACAGGAGAATTACATGGACTCTGTGAGATTCCTTGGTTATAAATAGCCTTACCATGTTACCTTTCTCAAATGCCAGTTGTAATAGTAATGGACTGGTCACGTGGACAGACTCAAGACCTCTTATTAGCCTAGGTGCTGCAGGCAATGGTGATAGCTGAGATCATGGACAAATTTTCTCCTTCCTGGGTTTTGTGTTATTCTACCTGGAGATACTGTAACAGACATTATCGGTAGGCTTACAGCCAGGAGGTGGCACTTGAAAAACAGCACCAGCTACAGTGGTAGCAGCAGTGGGATTTGTGCTTGCCTTATATTACTCAGGGGAGTTACTCTGATTCTCAGGCAATGGGTGTGGCCATAGGGATCCCAAAAGTTTCTGTCTTTTGTGTTTAGTTACCAGGAATGGTAGATGGGAAAAGCCATTTGGGGGCTGGGTCAGGCAGGTCCACACTCTGGATTTCCATATGCAGGGCAAGCAGAGGCCTCAGTGGGGTTTTGGGGGGTGGGGTAGGGTTAGTTCTCTGGCTGTTGGAGTAATGATCCAGGAAGGAGCACAGCTGCCTCTGTTGCACAGAAGAGTTCACACAGAAAGTGGGGAGTAGCAGGCATCTGTAAATCCTGCCCAGCTTCCATGCACTTGGCAAGGAATATCACACACCTGCAGTGTTCCACTAGCAACAGCTCACTAAGTTCCAGGCAGTCTGAACTCAGAACTCAAAACTGTCCCAGGACATAAACCTTCTCTACAGAGACAGACACCACAGCCTTTAAACCATGCCCCTCCCAGTCAGTCTGCAAAGCCAGGGACACCAGGTTCTGCACTTATGGCTACAGCATACTTCTCATTCTCCCCACAGTCCTGGCAAGGGGAATTCATCCCCACTTAAGATTATATTGTGAATTTCACTTGGGATCTTCTCTCAACATGCGACCACAGCCTGAGTTTGCTGGCAGACTTCTGTGAAGTCCTCTGTGAGGTAGGATCAGGAATGGTTTCCCTCTGTCAATGCTGGAGACTGGAAATGCATGGAAAGCTCTTCCCACTGCTGCTCCTACTTCTGTATTCCCCAATGCTCCCCAAATCAGTTGCAGTGCTGGGAAGGGTTAAGGCCTTCCCCCATGGTCTGGATGGCCAGGTTCCCCAGTAAAAATGTATATTTTGGAGGCAGATTATCCCCCTCTCACACTCTGGGGTCTTACAGTATTCCCACTGGGCTCATGGTATGGACTGCAGCCTGCCACTTCTTTCAAAGGGTCTGTGGTTTCTTTCAGTTATCCTGTCAGGTCCCTTAATTGCTTTTTAGACAAAAGTCCACGGTGTGAATCTCTACACACAATTTTGTCTTTCCAAGTGGGAGAGGAATGCTAACAATGCCTCCAATCTGCCATCTTGGGGAAAAAAAGTGTTTAGCTAAACTTTTAGTAACTAAAATATTAAAGTGAGCTTGCAGGAAGCCACCTGGTCTGATTAGCTTTCAATCTCTTAACAAAATCATAAATGGCCTTGTGAGGTTCATCAGAATGTCAAAATTCCTTGGTCTCTAGAGCATCAATCAACCAAAAGGGGCTTTATTTCTCCAAAATCAGTAGATAATCAAGGTTTGGTTTTGTTTTTTTTTTTTTCACCTCAGCAAAAGTAGAACTGATCTTGTAGGACATTTCTTGATTAAATTATCCTCATCCCAAGATCAAATATGTCCCAAACCTACCACACATTATCGTCAACAGATGTCAGCTGATCTAGAATCTATGAAGCAAACAGAGATACCTAATCAGAAGTCATGTACTTGAACAAAGTCCTCTCAAGAATAAAACTTGTTAGAGGTATTCTATCACCAAAACTGAAACTTTTCCCCATTCCACTAAGATCAGAAACCAAGCCATTGCTTACTGGTGTATGCTAATTATGATTATCTATCTATGCAAGAAGATGTGTTCATGTGTGAATAATAATAAATTCTTACTTGATACTTTTTAGAAAAATTATAATTCATGTTTATTTATACTTTGTGCTTAAACTTTCTTCACTGAGTTCCTACCTTCATGAAAATAATATTCCATTTTGTCTCAATAAATTTATAAATTAATTGACTGCTGTGCACCCCATAAGGATTCAGTGGATATTGTCAGTGGATAGTACAAATTCTGGAACACAGTAGGTTTCAATAAATTTCATTAATTAATGATGCTGGTCATGATACTGTTGGCTAATGAAAGAATAGAAAAATGGAAAGGAGAGATGGCCTACATGAGCTCCAAAATTAGATAAGAAAAATTATCTTTGTACTTCATTTTATAATTATAATTAAATTAAGTTAAATCAAATTAAAGTTACATAGCATTTTATAGTTTACAAAATAACTTACTATATATTTCATTTCATCATTTTAATATTACTAAAATTATTTAAGAGAATTTTTATCATCCCCATTTTACGGATAAGAGAGGTTCAGAAAGAGTCATTCTCTATGACCACATAGTAATGAATTCATGGTAATACACTCCACACTGATGTCTAGGTTCACTAAATCCTTACCAAAATCCCAAATTGCATTTTTGCAAAAATTGGCAAGCTGATCTCAAAATTAATATGGAATTGCAAGGGACCCAGAATAACATAAATAATCTTGAAAAAGAAGAACAAAATTAAGAACTCAAACTTCTGATTTCAAATTTCACTACAGAGCTATAGTAATCAAAACATTGTGGAACTAGCATATATAGATATATAGAAATGCACAAAAATAAAAAAAATTTGAGAGTTTAGGAATAAAACTTTAGATTTAGAATCAATTGATTTTTGACAAGTTTGCCAAGAAAATTCAATGGGAAAACTAGTTTTTTTAAAAAAAATAAAACGAATTGTGTTGGGACAACTAGATAGCCACATATAAAAGAATGAAGTTGTTAAATCAAGAAAAAAAAAGAGAGAGGAACCAAATAAACAAAATTAGAAATAAACAAGGAGACATTATAGCTAATATCACAGAAATACTAAGGATTATCACAGACTATTATGAAAAACTACATACTAACAAACTGGAATTCCTGAAAACATACAACCTAGCAAGATTGAATTAGGAAGAAATAGAAAACCTCAACAGACTCATAACAAATAATGAGACCGAATTAATAACAAAAAGTCTCCCAACAAAGAGAAGCCCAGGACTGGGTGGCTTTTCTGCTGAATTCTAACATATTAATAAAGAAGAACTAATACCAGTTCTCAAACTATTCCAAAAAATCAAGAAAGAAGAGATTCTTGCTAACTCATTCTATTCTATGAGTCCAGATAAAACTTTAAATTAGGTTAAGCTGCTGAAATTTTAGGGCTATTTTTTTAGAGAAGCTCAGCCTTAACATCCCTAAAAAATACAATGGGAAGCTTTGACTGTCTGGTTAGCAGGATTTGAGAATTTTTACGCACCATTGACTATTGCATGTCTCCCATTTTCCCCTTTTGTAATAAGAAAGTTTACTGAAATTATTACATCCCTGCTCTGCCACTGGATACAGAGTGTGGAGGGGTAAGCAAGTAACGTGTATTTCAGTTCAGGGACAAGCACTAGTGAATACTGCTTATCATTCAGAGATCTTGGTCTTTGAATTTGATACACTATTGATTTGAGTCGCAACTATGGGTTCTTCCCCTTGCTGAGAGATGAGTGTATTCTAGGTTTGGGAAGAAACATGAAATTGATATTTGGTGACCAGAAAAGCAGACTGTGGAAGAGACTAACACAGGCATTCGCCAATTTCATTTTATCTTCCTGGAAACAGAGCCTCCCCTGTATCTTGGTGGGGCCACATGACTATTCCTGACCAATGTAATGTGAACTGAATTAATATATATAATTCCAAGGCTGATTCCAAAAATCTCTGGCATCCTCAGGTGACTCTCTCCCATATCCATGTGAATATGGATGAAAAACATTTCAGATGACAGAGTTCCCCAATACAATAAGCTCAGGTCCTTGTGTCACTAACTGGAAAAGAGTTATACATAAATGTGATGTTAGAAAAAATATGTATTTTATTAATCCACTAAGATTGAGTAATTTACCTGCTCCATCATCTAGCATGAGTAATCATGAGTATGCAAGAACAAATAAAATTATTAAGATGACTCAGAAACCCTTGGCCTCAAAACATCACTGAGAGAGCATATAAGAGGATTGAGATAAACTTTGACCTCCAGATACCACTAAATTCCGTTGCTAAAAGAACCAACTCTTACTCTAATCCCCTAATCAACTTACCTGAAGACCAAGTAACGAATTCTGAGGCAGTTACATAGAAAGTGACACGAGAAATACGTGACAAATGCACAAGCTTCAGTAACCGACTCGATCAACTGGAAGAAAGAGTATCAGCTATTGAGGATCAAATGAATGAAATGAAGCGAGAAAAGAAGTCTAAAGAAAAAAGAGGAAAAAGAAATGAACAAATCCTTCAAGAAGTATGGGATTATGTGAAAAGACCAAATCTACCTCTGATTGGGGTGCCTGAAAGTGAGGAGGAAAATGGAACCAAGATGGAAAACACTCTTCAGGATATCATCCAGGAGAACTTCCCCAACATAGTAAGGCAGGCCAACATTCAAATTCAGGAAATACAGAGAACGCCACAAAGATACTCCTCGAGAAGAGCAATTCCAAGATACATAATTGTCAGATTCACCAAAGTTGAAATGAAGGAAAAACTGCTAAGGGCAGCCAGAGAGAAAGGTCGGGTTACCCACAAAGGGAAGCCCATCAGACTAACAGCAGATCTCTTGGCAGAAACTCTACAAGCCAGAAGAGAGCAGGGGCCAATATTCAACATTCTGAAAGAAAACAGTTTTCAACCAAGAATTTCATATCCAGCCAAACTAAGTTTCATAAGTGAAGGAGAAATAAAATCCTTACAGACAAGCAAATGCTGAGAGATTTTGTCATCACCAGGCCTGCCCTACAACAGACCCTGAAGGAAGCACTAAACATGGAAAGGAACAACTGGTACCAGCTATTGCAAAAACATGCCAAAATGTAAAGACCATTTAGGCTAGGAAGAAACTGCACCAACTAACGAGCAAAATAACCAGCTAATATCATAATGGCAGGATCAAGTTCACACATAACAATACTAACCTTGAATGTATAAGGACTAAATGGTACAATTAAAAGACACAGACTGGCAAATTGGATAAAGAGTCAAGACTCATCAGTTTGCTGTATTCAGGAGACCCATCTCACTTGCAGAGACACACATAGGTTCAAAATAAAGGGATGGAGAAAGATCTACCAAGCAAATGGAGAACAAAAAAAAAGCAGTGGTTGCAATCCTAGTCTCTGATAAAACAGACTTTAAACCATCAAAGATCAATAGAGACAAAGAAGGCCATTACATAATGGTAAAAGGATCAATTCAACAGGAAAAGCTAATTATCCTAAATACATATGCACCCAATACAGAGCACCCAGATTCATAAAGCAAGTCCTTAGAGACTTACAAAGAGACTTAGACTCCTATACAATAATAATGGGAGACTTCAACACCCCACTGTCAACATTAGACAGATCAATGAAACAGAAAGTTAACAAAGATATCCAGGAATTGAACTCAACTCTGCACCAAGCGGGCCTAATAGACATCTACAGAACTCTCCACCCCAAATCAACAGAATATACATTCTTCTCAGCACCACATCGCACTTATTTCAAAATTGACCACATAATTGGAAGTAAAGAACTCCTCAGCAAATGTACAAGAACAGAAATTATAACAAACTGTCTCTCAGACCACAGTGCAATCAAACTAGAACTCAGGACTAAGAAACTCAATCAAAACCACTCAAATACATGGAAACTGAACAACCTGCTCCTGAATGACTACTGGGCACATAATGAAATGAAGGCAGAAATAAAGATGTTCTTTGAAACCAATGAGAACAAAGATACAACATACCAGAATCTCTGGGACACATTTAAAGCAGTATGTAGAGGGAAATTTATAGCACTAAATGTCCACAAGAGAAAGCTGGAAAGATCTAAAATTGACATTCTAACATCACAATTAAAAGAACTAGAGAAGCAAGAGCAAACACAGTCAAAAGCTAGCAGAAGGCAAGAAATAACTAAGATCAGAGCAGAACTGAAGGAGATAGAGACACAAAAAGCCCTCTAAAAAATCAATGAATCCAGGAGCTGGTTTTTTGAAAAGATCAAAATTGATATTTTCAAATTTTTCTAACAAAATTGATAGACCGCTAGCAAGACTAATAAAGAAGAAAAGAGAGAAGAATCAAATCGACGCAATTAAAAATGATAAAGGGGATATCACCACCGACCCCACAGAAATACAAACTACCATCAGAGAATACTATAAACACCTCTATGCAAATAAACAAGAAAACCTAGAAAAAATGGATAATTTCCTGGACACTTACACTCTCCCAAGACTAAACCAGGAAAAAGTTGAATCCCTGAAGAGAGCAATAGCAGGCTCTGAAATTGAAGCAATAATTAATAGCCTACCAACCAAAAAAACTCCAGGACCAGATGGATTCACAGCCGAATTCTACCAGAGGTACAAGGAGGAGCTGGTACCATTCCTTTTGAAACTATTCCAATCCATAGAAAAAGAGGGAATCCTCCCTAACTCATTTTATGAGGCCAACATCATCCTGATACCAAAGCCTGGCAGAGACACAACAAAAAAAAAAAAAAGGAGAGAATTTTAGACAAATATCCCTGATGAACATCCATGCAAAAATCCTCAATAAAATACTGGCAAAACGAATCCAGCAGCACATCAAAAAGCTTATCCACCATGATCAAGTGGGATTCATCCCTGGGATGCAAGGCTGGTTCAACATATGCAAATCAATAAACATAATCCAGCATATGAACAGAACCAAGGACAAAAACCACATGATTATCTCAATAGATGCAGAAAAGGCCTTTGAAAAAATTCAACAGCCCTTCATGCTAAAAACTCTCAATAAACTATGTATTGATGGAACGTATCTCAAAACAATAAGAGCTATTTATGACAAACCCACAGCCAATATCATACTGAATGGGAAAAAACTGAAAGCATTCCCTTTGAAAACTGGCACAAGACAGGGATGCCCTCTCTCACCACTCCTATTCAACATAGTGTTGGAAGTTCTGGCTGGGGCAATCAGGCAAGAGAAAGAAATAAAGGGTATTGAGCTTGGAAAAGAAGAAGTCAAATTGTCCCTGTTTGCAGATGACATGATTGTATATTTAGAAAACTCCTTCATCTTAGCCCAAAATCTCCTTAAGCTGATAAATAACTTCAGCAAAGTCTCAGGATACAACATCAATGTGCAAAAATCACAAGCATTCTTATACACCAGTAACAGACAAACAGAGAGCCAAATCAGGAATGAACTTCCATTCACAATTGCTTCAAAGAGAATAAAATACCTAGGAATCCAACTTACAAGGGATGTAAAGGACCTCTTCAAGGAGAACTACAAACCACTGCTCAGTGAAATCAAAGAGGACACAAACAAATGGAAGAACATACCATGCTCATGGATAGGAAGAATCAATATCGTGAAAATGGCCATACTGCCCAAGGTAATTTATAGATTCAATGCCATCCCCATCAAGCTACCAATGAGTTTCTTCACAGAATTGGAAAAAACTGCTTTAAAGTTCATAGGGAACCAAAAAAGAGCCAGCATTGCCAAGACAATCCTAAGTCAAAAGAACAAAGCTGGAAGCATCACGTTACCTGACTTCAAACTATACTACAAGGCTACAGTAACCAAAACAGCATGGTACTGGTACCAAAACAGAGATATAGACCAATGGAACAGAACAGAGTCCTCAGAAATAATACCACACATCTACAGCCATCTGATCTTTGACAAACCTCAGAAAAACAAGAAATGGGGAAAGGATTCCCTATTTAATAAATGGTGCTGGGAAAATTGGCTAGCCAGAAGTAGAAAGCTGAAACTGGATCCTTTCCTTACTCCTTATATGAAAATTAATTCAAGATGGATTAGAGACTTAAATGTTAGACCTAATACCATAAAAACCCTACAGGAAAACCTAGGTAATATCATTCAGGACATAGGCATGGGCAAGGACTTCATGTCTAAAACACCAAAAGCAACAGCAACAAAAGCCAAAATTGACAAATGGGATCTCATTAAACTAAAGAGCTTCTACACAGCAGAAGAAAGTACCATCAGAGTGAACAGGCAACCTACAGAATGGGAGAACATTTTTGCAATCTACTCATCTGACAAAGGGCTAATATCCAGAACCTACAAAGAACTCAAACAAATTTACAAGAAAAAAACAACCCCATCAAAAAGTGGGCAAAGGATATGAACAGACATTTCTCAAAAGAAGACATGCATACAGCCAACAGACACATGAAAAAATGCTCGTCATCACTGGCCATCAGAGAAATGCAAATCAAAACCACAATGAGATACCACCTCACACCAGTTAGAATGGCAATCATTAAAAAGTCAGGAAACAACAGGTGCTGGAGAGGATGTGGAGAAATAGGAACACTTTTACACTATTGGTGGGATTGTAAACTAGTTCAACCATTATGGAAAACAGTATGGCGATTCCTCTAGGATCTAGAACTAGAAGTACCATATGACCCAGCCATCCCATTACTGGGTATATACCCAAAGGATTATAAATCATGCTGCTATAAAGACACATGCACATGTATGTTCATTGCGGCACTATTCACAATAGCAAAGACTTGGAATCAACCCAAATGTCCATCAGTGACAGTCTGGATTAAGAAAATGTGGCACATATACACCATGGAATACTATGCAGCCATACAAAGGGATGAGTTTGTGTCCTTTGTAGGGACATGGATGCAGCTGGAAACCATCATTCTCAGCAAACTATCGCAAGAACAGAAAACCAAACACCGCATGTTCTCACTCATAGGTGGGAACTGAACAATGAGATCACTTGGACTCGGGAAGGGGAACATGACACACAGGGTCCTATTGTGGGGAGGGGGAGGGGGGAGGGATTGCATTGGGAATGATACCTGATGTAAATGACGAGTTGATGGGTGCTGATGAGCTGATGGGTGCAGCCCACCAACATGGCACAGGTATACATATGTAACAAACCTGCACATTATGCACATGTACCCTAGAAATTAAAGTATAATAATAATATAAAAAAATTTTTTTAATAGAAAAAAAGAAGAAAGTGAATGTCAGTTCTTCCTATTTCCTTCCTGTTAAGAGCCCTTAAGGCCACTGAGACCAGTAAGTGGAGTTAGATGGCAGAAAGTTCAAAGGGACAAACTTCAAGGTTACACCTTGAATTGAAAATATTACGTATCAAAATAATTTCAAGACTCTTGGTTATTGCAACAAATTTCTGGTGAATAGGTATGAAAATATATTCTGTGGATGAGAGATCAGAAAGAGAACAAAATTTTAAATAAGGTAAATTTATATTATAGATATGAATGCACTTAACAGAGATTCTGGGTGGCAAGTGCTAATTTAAAGAGCCGTATTTCTTTTTGCTTGGTTGGTTGACTAAACTCAATATAGGCCTACTCTAAATGAAGTTAAGATGTGAGAAATTCCTATCTATAATTTGGAAAAAACTGCAAATTTTCAGAGAAGTAGGAGCATTAGAATAGAATTATCATGTGAGACATACTAACCTACCTTTTAACTATCCTATGAGAGGATCCAAAAGACTCTTTCTTCCTCATGACATTGAGAATTCCACTGATGAAGGGTGCACCAGCATCTTTGTAAAGTGCTATGGTGGGTGTCCTCCTTCACCTGAAGATGAAGGGAGCAGATGCTGCAACTTAAAATGGCTCCTAATATCAACAAGGGTAATGCTATCTTAAGTGGCCGATGCCAAAAAGCAGTACCTGAAAACTAGAGGCAATGTATGCAAGGTTAATGAAATGAACAAGGTTAAAATTTTAATCATATTGATTTGACCCTTAATGGTCTTTGGTAGAGGAAAACTAATTATTCAGTACCTATGACAGACAGATGGGATGCCCACTAATGTCTTATTTGACTGGTAAAACTGAATACAATTCTAACTCTGGTTTAAGATTCTAACTTGAACCATCATAATTACGGGTCAAAGCCCCACATTCAGGTCTCATACCTAAAGCAAGTTAATAAAGTCATCATCTTTGAATGAAAGGGAGACAGGGAATCCTTGAGGAAAGTCTTTGTTATAAAATCACTAGGACTTGTGCCATTATCAGTGTTCCTGTGCCCCAAGGAAAGCAAATTCTCACACTTTTCAGGAATTGTGAAATAAAGTTAACATCTGAGAACTCAGAACACTACTGTAGTCCTCTTGTCAAAAAAGAAACTTACAGGCTCAGTTTATAGATAAGACTTTTATATTCCAGTGATTCTCCAAACCATCTTGTGGTTACCATTCCATTTACTGAATGGACATACTCCACAACAAGCAGAATCCTTATTTGGCTCCCTGACTCAAGGGGTGAGGGGTCCTTGGAAAGCCCCTTGGTTCCCTGTCCTGCTAAAATTTAAAAAACTACTTAAGGAAATCAAAGCTGTTAATGGAACCATCAAATATTTAAAATATGTGCATCCTTTTCTACCTTCAAGTAAATTACCAGTTTGACCTATGTACAAGATAAAGCCATCTTGGAGCAAAACAATGAATTATTTTAAGCTTAATTAGGCGATGACTCCAACTGCAACCACAGTTGTAGACTAGTCAGTTTTCTGGAGCAAATCAATATAATTTCCAACACCTGGTGTAAAGCTATAGAACTGGTAAATACTTTTTCCCCTATCCCAATAACTGAAGAACAAAAAAAGTTAGCTTTCACTTGGTAGGCATAGCACTAAACATTTACCATCTTGTCACAGAAGTATATCAACTCTACAGATTTGTGCCATAATTTTGCCTACATGAACAGTGATCATTTTATCATCCCACAGAACAGTACACTGGTTGATACTAATAAAGCCAGCATAACAGGACCAAGTGAGCAGGAAGTAGTAGCAATTATCTTAGAGGTCTTCATCAGATATGTGGTTATCAGAATGTGGAATAAATCTCATGAAAATTAGGGAGTCTAAAGCATAGGTAAAGTTACTGGTGATCCAGTGGCTTTGGTAATGTGATTTCACTGTAAATAATGTGATTTTCCTTCCAAAATGAAGAAGTCCCTGCACCTTACTCTCCTAAACTTTAAGAAAGAGGTATAGCACTCAATGGGACTTTACACAAATTATGCCTGGGTATGCAGCTCCAATGCATATATCAAGTAGCCTACAAGGCCTCAGACAGAGATCAAAATAATACAAGCATCTCCAGATATTATAGGCTACAGTGCTTGCAAGCAAATTTGCCAACTGACCATTGTGATACAGCTCGTCCAATTCTTGAAGTATATTAGATTGTATTAAATTTTGTACAACGTCCAATCCCTTATAAGAACATCACAGCAGAAGCTCCTAAAATTTTAAAGCACAACTATGACCTCTCTAGTATGTATCAATTCTCCTTCATGGAAACAGATTTTGGCTTACTGGTTGGCCCTGCTAGAGGCTCAAAACCTGATAATGAAAACATCTTTTAAACTTTGTTTTCTTCACAAATTATATATGCCCAAAAAGTATTATATCATCAAGTAGAAGTGGTTTTGAGGGATTGCCTTAAAGGCACATGTAAATTGCTTGAGCAACAGCAGGTGGCTTACAATGCCAGTGTGCCTACCTTTATCACACTACCATCACTACCATCCATCAAACCAGTGGACAATTCCTTAAGAGAAAGAAAAATCAAGCCTCATTTTTAGGTAACTCTGCACAATATGCTGGAACTTTCTTGAAGTGTATTGCCTTAACATTTCAGTCCTACTCAATGGTGGCCATGAAGAACAGTGAAGAAAGAAACTTCTCCCCATGGACGTAACTTTAGCAGCATTATTGTTATCCACTCTGCTTATAAGGAGAGATGATCCAAGAAATGGATTTATATTCATTCTTGAGCAGCAGATTACAGTTTGGTCATATTGTCTGGGACTTTGGCATATTATCTGAGATTGAAAGATTCATAGACAAAGAAGTCTGGTGAAGTATGTAAACTGGCATTTTATTATTGGCAAAGAATGTGAATATTTCTGTGTCCTTTACTAATAATCACCCAAATTCCCCTCTTTATGCAAAGAAATTTCTTAATAATCCAGTGGACAAGATGATAAGTTATAAAGATAACAAACAGCCTCTTTCACTGGACTCTCCAATGCCTTCTCAATGAGCTCAAGGATAAAGTGGTCATAGTAGCAGGGATGACGATTCTCTATAGTTTCCGTTTTTGAAATAAGAATTTTTTTGTTGTTCTTGTTTCATCCCTGTGTCCTTTTTGAATGTGAATAATTGTTTCAATTTTCTTTTTTATAGTTTCTGGCTTTGAAATAAGACTCACAAACGTTCTCCTCACCACAAAATTATTAAAACGGTCACCTAATTTTTCACCTGGTAGATTTCTGATGTTGTTTAGATTTAATTTATCTATTTTTTTCTGGTAAGGTGTGAAGTAGAGATACACTTTATTTCTCTCACAATGGCTAACTAGTTGTTTCCAACACCATTTATTGTATACTTTTTGTACTTTCCTGACACTAACAGAAAAACCTCTAGAGCAGCATTTGCCAGCATGTTCTGAGAAACATAATAGGACTGGACACTAATGTCTTCCAAAAAGAGAGATTTTCATAGTTAAAAACATTTGGAAAACATAGAACAACTAAATTAACTATTTAAATTTTGGACTTCTCAGATGTTACATAACCCTATTCTCACTGAGCCTTTAAAAGGGCAAGTATCTATAGACAGTACTCTGAGGAACACTGCTTTAGAGATACACTTTGAAAAAGTATATTTTTGTATTGTTGTTTTATATATAGCTATAATTTTACATAAAAATATTTTTAATTATATTTCATTGAACTTTTATATAAAAATGTTTTATTTTTAACATTCATTGAAATAATCATGATTTTCTTCTTTTAAACCTATTAATATTATGACATAGGCCATACATTTCCTAACATTGAAAAAGTAGTTGGTTTTCTAGAATGAATCCCACTGGATCATGGTGCATTACTTTTTCACACAGGTAACATCAATTGAGTGAAATTTAACTGTGTGTGTGTGTACGTGTGAAAGGGAGAGAAGAGGAGGAGGGCAAGGAGAGGTTCCTAGTTTTAGGAAGTTTTCCTTCTTTCTTCAGGCCTTAGGATTGTTTAAAAAACTATAGAAATTACCAATTTGTTGATATTCTGAAATACACATGCACACACACACCTACACACACACACACACACACACGTGCGCGAATTGAATCTTGCACTTGTTTTTGTTATATTTTAATTGGAAATGAGAAAAAAAGATGACAAATAAGCTAGAGTTATTGATAAACCACTTTTCTGACATCTATGAAAAAGCAAAAGCCTCCTGCCACTCCAACCTTCTGCTCTTCTATCCTACCCATCCCAAGGAGTAAACACTGCTAAAAGATAAGGTAAGTATTTCCAGATTTTCTCTGTATCTGTATGTGGTAGCTAGTTTTCAAAGATGCGCCCTATTAATAAACCATACCTCCCAGTACACACACTCTTTTGTAATCCTTATTCCTTGAACCTAGACTAGTCCTATAGCTTGATTTTGATCAATAGAGTATAAGAAAAATGATGCTGTATGATTTTGAGGCCAGATCAGAAGCCAGAAGCCTTACAGCTTCCACTTGGATATCTTAGGATGCTTGATTTTGTGCACTCCATCTCAGAACCCAGCCACCATTCTATGGAGAAGTCCAGGACAGTAAGCACCAAGCACCAGACATAATTGAACTATTGGATTTCTAAGGCCAAGTCAAGACTTCAGATCATTCCAACTCCAGCCATCACTGACAACAAACATATGTGAGAAGTTCAAATAAATACTACCCTGATGATAGCAACTGACCCAGATAAATGTGAAAATAATAGTTTTAAGCCATTAAATTTAGAAGTGGTTGGTTACTTGGTAACTGATAATCAAATTACTACATAAACTGTACGTGGAGGCAGATTTACATGTAGGTACACTTTTCATGCATGTGTAGAGGGTACACAACTGAGTTTTGTTCTATATCCAGCTCAGCAACTTGCTTTTTATATTAATATGTCATAGACATATTTCCAAGACTTCCTCACATGGCCTGTGCCTCCATCTCTATGTCCTTTTTCAGTCCCTTATAAGGACACTGGTCACTTGACTTAGGGCCCATTCTCATCCAGAATGATCTCATCTGAAGATCCTTACTCATAATTACATTTGCAAAGACCCTTATTCCAAATAAGGTCACTATTTGAGGTTCTAGTGGACATGTTTTAAGGAGGACACTATTCCACCCACACAAATAGTGATTCTTTAAAATACATTTTTATGTTGTCAATCTTTTGAAATTTATATAAAAAAGATATTTGTTTCATAGACTTTTTTTTCATTTAGCTGTAATTGGGAAAATAAATCCAACATCACTAATACTTTCAAACTGAGTTCCTGCCTACTCTACTTTACAGAATCTGAAAAAGCATATGGCCTAGTCTAATCTCTCTGAAGTGCCAAATGTAACTGAATATTTAATGTATAAAAGACAATATACCTACCTTTATTAGCCCAAGATGCTTCCATCTATATGGCTCTTGTTAAGATGTCAAAGCAGCTATACCCTTGCATTCTTTCGGAAATACTAGAGATAAATAATATCCACGTATCGGCACTGAGCTTTGATATTCTCTGAGTGCTTTCCTTTATGCCTACTGGTGGACAAGACGACTATAATTATATTCACTATTTATCATAAATTCCTATTATCCTTTAGTTCTCTCTTGCCTAACCTCCTTGAAATCAGTGTCCCTAAAAGGGTACTCTAAAGCAGCGTTCCCCAATATTTTTGACATCAGAGATGGGATTCTTGAAAGACAATTTTTCTACAGATGGGGGAAGGAATGATTTCGGGATAAAACTGTTCCACCTCAATCATCAGGCATTAGATTCTCATAAGGCGTGCACAACCTAGATCCCTCACATGTGTAGTTCACAATAGGGTTCATTCTCCTATGAGAATCTCATGCTGCTGCTGATCTGACAGGAAGCAGAGCCCAGGCAGTAATGCTCACCTGCTGCTCACCTCCTGCTCTGTGGCCTGGTTCCTAACAGGCCACAGACTGGTACCAGTCAGCGGCTCAGGGGCTGGGGACCCCTGGACTAGAGCACAGTTAAGTTCTCTGCTTTATACCGCCACATTGCATCTCACTGAGGCAAGTGGAATTTTTTCAAAAATATACAAAAAGAACAAAAATGAAAAAACAAAAAACAGTCAATTTATCTCAACAGAGTTCTAGTTCTAACACCAACATTTTCTGAAAAGCCTAAGACATTTATAATTTTTTTATTTGCTTATAGCTACCATCCTCTGCCTTAATTACCAAATTTCAAAAACATTTCCATTGTAAATTGTCTAAAACTTAATAGTTGCACAAATGGTGAAGTCTGAAATCAAGAGTCATAGATGAGAAATTTTGATATAATTGAATGTGAAGCATTTCATCTGAGGAAAATAGCTTTAACACACACAAATTTAATAGCATGGGATATTTTGAATTGCAAAAAGCAATCATTACAAGTATATGCAAAATTAGTTACATTTTGTCAACATTCTTTAACTTCTTTTCATTCAAAAGAATTTTTTTCCGTTTATTTTTTGGTCTATGTAATATAATTTACATTCAGAAAGCTGATTCCAGTGCAATGTCAACAGCTTAATGGCCTTGGTTGTGTTACAACCATCATCCAAATACAAGTGTAGTCTTCAGAAGAAAAATGGCAAACGAAAAGTTATAAGAGAAAAAGCAAACTAGATAAAATATAAAATTGGTTACATTTTGAAAAGGGAGCATCGGTAGCAACACACACACACACACACACACACACACACACACACACACACACAGGAAAATGAAATCAATAGATAACTAGTAGCAGGTTTCCTCTCTAAAGCAACCAGATTTAATGTCTGGGAATTCTGGCAATACCAACATGGTAGAGAGGTGAGTTTCCACACAGTTTGAGGCTTACTACCTTACACATTTTGGAATTGTCCATTGGATCCCCTGGTAAGTGTTTAATTTAATTCCAGGTAAGTATAACCATAGCAGGGCTTCTAGTCTACATAACTCTAGGCAGGTTAGAGTTCAGACTTTATAACCAAATGACAACGTTTTTTAAATAAATGTTTTTATACTTCTGCTATAATGTATTGGTCACAAGTTATACAAAATAATTTCAAATCCAAAGCCCAGAATATATCCATGACCTATATTCATGTTTCTTTCCTAGACCAATTCTAAAACAGAATTTTTATTTGAAAGACCAAGAATTATTCTCAAATTTAGCATTCTTAGGTGTTAGTAAAAGGAACAAGTTTTCTTAAATATGCCAAATTCTGTTAATGTAGGGTAAGGTAAATTTGGATTCTAAAACTGCATTAGTTCTAACTCTATTTAAAACGGAACTTATCAGGTGTTACACCTCAAATCACATAAGACAGATACCACTCTGGCATCTGATCATTTTTAAGCTATGGTAAGAACAATGTACCATGCCGATGACATAGAAAAAGTCATAGCACCTGAATTTTTTGCTTTTATTATTTGGTTCTGTTTGTGATATCCCCTGCCCCTCCCCCACAAAAAAGAATTTTTTAAAAAAGAGGGAAAGAAAAGAATTTAACTGCACACAAAGGAGGCAAGAATCCAGAAAGAGGCTATAGCAAAAATAAATAATTAGAAACATTTTTTGTTCAAATATCTGTTAGTCATTTTGGCATAGTATCCAAAGAATATCACCTTACATGTATATAATTTTACAATTGTATTTACCTTCATTTTATAATGGAAGCTTCCAACAAATCTTAAGATAGCCAGGAGACACCAGAAAGACCTCAGTAAGTTCTTATAAGCAGGGCTATATTCCATTGTTCTGACTACACTTCAGTCCATTTTGTCATGTTTACACGGGCTTAGTTATAGGTTTTAATTTATTTTTTATTTTTATATTTTCTAAACCAAGTAATTCTTTTTATTGATAGCTTTATGTAGATATAATTCACATAACATAAAAGTCCCTAATTTAAAAGTGTGTAATTGAAGGGATTTTAGTGTCTTCACAGAGTTGTGCATTCATAACCAGTATCTAATTTTAGAAAATTATCACCCCTAAAAGAAACCTCATTAGAAAACCAATTTTCATTCTACCCCTAGGCCCAGCTGTAAGCAACAGATTTGCCTATTCTGGATATTCTGTGTAATTGAAATCACACAATATGTGGTCTACTGTGACTCACTTCTCTCATTTAGCAAAATGTTTTCTTTTAAAAAATTTTTAAAATAGATTTAGTGTTACAAATATAGTTGTGTCATGTGGATATACTGTGTAGTGGTGAAGTCTGGGCTTTCAGTATACCCATCACCCAAAGGGTGTATGTACATCATACCCAAATCTTTCATCCCCCTCACACCCTCCCACCTTTTGGAGTCTTCAATATCTATTATTCCACTTTGTATGTTTGTATGTTTCTGTGTACCCACTGTTTAGCTCCTACTTAAGTGTACCCATTGTTTAGCTCCTACTTAAGAGTTAGAACATGTTGTCCTTTACTTTTTTACTTTCTGATTCATTTCACTAATGATAATGGACTCCAGTTTCATCCATGTTGCTGCAAAAGACATGATTTCATTTTTTATGGCTGAATAGTATTCCATGATGTATGTGTGTGTGTGTGTGTGTGTGTGTGTGAGAGAGAGAGAGAGAGAATATATGTATATATAATCCCATTTTCAATCCAATTAGCCCTTGATGGACATTTAGACTGATTTCATGACTTTGCTATTGTGAATAGTGCTGCAATAAACATACCAGTGCAAGTGTCTTCCTAATAAAATGATTTTTTTCCTTTGGGTAGATACCCAACAGTGGGATTATTGAAGGGTAGTTCTATTTTTAGTTATTTGAAAAATCTGCATACTGTTTGCCATAGAGGTTATACTAATTTACATTCCCACCAACCATGCATAAACATTCCCTTTTCTCCACGACCTTGTCAACATCTGTTTTTTTTTTTTTTCTCTTTACTTTTTAGTAATAGCTATTCTGACTGGCATAAGATGGTATCTCATTATGGCTTTACTTTGGATTTCTCTGATAATTAGTGATGTCGAGCAGTTTTTCATCTGTTTGTTGGCCACATGCATGTCTTCTTTTGAAAAATATTTGTTCATGTCTTTTGCTGATATTTTAATGGAGTTATTTGGCTTCTTCTTGTTGAGGTACTTGAATTCCTTGTAGATTCTCTATGTTAGACCTTTGTCAGATGCATTGTTTGCAAATATTTCCTCCTATTCCATAAATTGTCTGTTTACTCTGTTTATTATTTATTTTGCTCTGCAGAAGCTCTTTAATTAGGTCCCATTTTTCTATTTTTGTTTTTGTTGTGTTACCTTTTGAAGATGTAGACATAAATTATTTGCCTATGTCAATGTCCAAAAGAGTTTTTCCCAATGTTTCTTCTAGGATTTTTATAGTTTCAGGTCTTATATTTAACACATTAATCCACCTTGAATTAACTTCTTAACATGGTGATAGATAGGGGTGTAGTTTCATTCTTCTGCACATGGCTACCCAAAGAAGTTTTGTGTATTTTATCTGATTCTACAATTTATTTGCGTTTTTCTACCTACGCAATTAAAATGGCAATAATGGAATTTAGTTATCTTCAAAAAATGAAGAGAGGTACATTAGAAAAAGAATATATTAATATAATAATAATTGTGCTGAGCATCCCGCTTAGCACCTTAGATACATGATGTCCATGCAGTCCTCAAAATGGCCATAGTAAAATATTATCCTCATTTTACAAGTGAAGAAAATAAAGCTCAGAGAATGTAAGTATCATGCCTAAGATCATACAGCTATTAAGTAAGTGATGTATCTAAAATTCTAACCCAGGTCAGTCTGCTTCTAAAACCTAAGCTAGAACTTACACTATAAACCTATAGCTTTTTAAAGTAATCAGTATTTCTGTTATGTAAACATAATACATATATTTTGTTTTAATGTTCCAGGGTATATGTGCAGGATGTGCAAGTTTGTTACAAAGGTAAATGTGTGCCATGGTGATTTGCTGCACATATCAACCCATCACCTAGGTATTAAGCCCAGCATACATTAGCTATTTTTCCTGATTCTCTCCCTCCAAACTTATCAACAGGCCCTAGTGTGTGATGTTCCCCTCCCTGTGTTCATGTGTTCTCATTGTTCAGCTCCCACTTGTAAGAGAGAACATGTGGTGTTTGGTTTTCTGTTCCTGCGTTAGTTTGCTGAGGATTGTGGCTCCCAGCTTCATCCATGTCCCTACAAAGGACATGATCTCATCCTCTTTTATGGCTGCATAGTATTTCATTGTGTATATGTACCATATTTTCTTTACCCAGTCTATCATCGATGGGCATTTGGGTTGATTCCATGTCATTGCTATTGTGAATAGTGCTGCAATGAACATATGCATGCATGTATCTTTATAATATGATTATTTATATTCCTTCGGGTATATACTCAGGAATGGGATTGCTGGGACAAATGGTATTTCTGGTTCCACGTCTTTGAGGAATCACCACACTGTCTTCCACAATGGTTGAGCTAATTTACATTGCCACCAACAGTGTAAAAGTGTTGCTATTTCTCCACAGCCTCGCCAGCATCTGTTGTTTCTTGACTTAATAGCCATTATGACTGGCATGAGATGGTATCTCATTCTGGTTTTGATTTGCATTTTTCTAATAATCAGTGATGCTGAGCTTTTTTTCATGTCTGTTGGCCTCCTAAATGTCTTCTTTGAGAAGTGCCTGTTCATGTACTTTGCCCACTTTTTAATGGGGTTGTCTTTTTCTTGTAAGTTTAAGTTCCTTGTAGACTCTGGATATTAAACATTTGTCAGATGGATTGATTGCAAAAATTTTCGCCCATTCTATAGGTTGTCTGTTTATGTTGTTGATAGTTTCTTTTGCTGTGGAGAAACTCTTTACTTGAATTAGGTCCCATTCATCAAGTTTTGCTTTTGTTGCAATTGTTTTTGATATTTTTTGTCATGACATTTTTGCCCCTGTCTATGTCCTGAATGGTATTGACTAGATTTTATTTTAGGGTTTTTATAGTTTTGGGTCTTCATTTAAGTCTTTAATCCATCTTAATTTTTGTGCAAGGTGTAAGGAAGGGGCCCAGTTTCAATTTTCTTCATATGGCCAGCCAGATTTCCCAGCAACATTTATCAAATAGGGAATCCTTTCCCCATTGCTTGTTTTTGTCAGGTTTGTGGAAGATCAGATGGTTATAGATATGCAGTCTTATTTCTGAGTTCTCTATTCTGTTCCATTGGTCTATGTGTCTGTTCTTATACCAGTACCATGTTGTTTTGATTACTGTAGTCTTGTAGTATAGTTTGAAGTTGGGTAGCATGGTGCCTCCAGGTTTGATCTTTTTGCTTAGGATTGTCTTGACTTTTGGGGCGTTTTTTTTTTGGTTCCATGTGAAATTTATAATAGTTTTTTTCTAATTCAGTGAAGAATATCAATGTGAGATTAATAGGAATAGCATTGAATCTATTAACTACTTTGGGCAGTATGGCCATTTTTACTATATTGATTCTTCCTGTCCATGAACATGGAATATTTTTCCATGTGTTTGTGTCCTCTTTGGTTTCCTTCAGCAGTGGTTTGTAGTTCTCCTTGAAGAGATCCTTCACTTCTCTTGTTAGCTGTATTCCTAGGTATTTTATTCTCTTTGTAGCAATTGTGAATGGGAGTTAATTCATGATTCAGCTCTCTGCTTGTCTGCTGGTGTACAGGAATCTTGTGATTTTTGCACATTGATTTTGTATCCTGAGACTTTGCTGAAGTTGCTTATCAGCCTAAGAAGCTTTTGGGCTGACACAACAGATCTTTTAAACAGCTTTGTTGAGATTTAATCTACATATACCATACAATTCATCCATTGTGTGTACCCAGTGGTTTTTAATATATTCACAGGATTGTTGCAACACAACCAATTTTAGAACACTTTTTTTCCCTCCAAAAGAAACCCTAATTCCATTAATGGTTCCAAGCAGCTTTTAATCCTGTTTTGTGGCATATCATTGGGCCATCATTATCTCTGAGAACAAATGACTTTGTCATGTTTTTAGTGAATGTTGGGAAGAATAATGTTGGCATAAATATTTTGTATACCCTTACTCCTGTATTTCCACCTGCCCTGGGTACATATACATCATAAGTCTATTGTTACTCTCCTGAAGAACGAATAATGTTGAGATAGTAAATCCATATTCTAACACTTTCTTAAACAACACATGCTACTGGGCCAACAATGTCGATCTTAAAGGACTTGGGAGAAATCCCATTATCCCATCTTAAATCATGGCCTATGTTTGCCCAGTTCATAAGGACATAACAAATTCTCTTAGTTCTTTGAGACAATAGAATACTAGAAAAGAATGTTTTGATGATGAAAGTTTGGGGCAGAGAAAGTGCAGAGCATTGCATCAAAAAAGAAGACCTTTGGGCAATTGAGGAACAAGTCTTGGGTGCTGGGCATATGAAAAGTGAAAAGAAGTGAAGGGGTAGTAAGAGAGCATTAAAGGAATACTGATGTCTTAATTGTCCTTAGAGTTGGCACTGGACAGAACTATCAACTAGGAAAAGTAACTTACTTTCACTTTTTGAATGTAGGTGATCCACAAATCACATTTTCAGAAACACTGATCTAAAACATTTTCTTGGGAAAGTCATATACTTATTTTTTTTCTCTGCATCCACTCAATTAGGGAAGAAAGGATTGATACTGTGATGCAATTAAATAAGTACTACTTATTGTTTATCACATACCTGGAAACTGCAAAAGCACATAAATAGTAGAACAGAACCTACAAGGGAATTGCTTACTCATCAAATGGAGTCTGCTTTCTCAACAGTATTACCAGCAAATCTGCTTAGTTTATAAGCATAATCCTTAGGACAATGGTGATAAATTTGCTTCAATATTTTTGCTGTAACATAATGTGCTTCCTCAACCACTTAAAGTACTGGGAATCTTCATAAAGAAACATAGGCCTACAGTCATAAAATTCTGGTAATAGCCCATTGAAAGAAAGGAGAGTAACAATTTTTTCATTAACAAAAATCAATAACATACACCACTGCAATTTGCCATTGATGCAAAAACATATTTTATTCTAATCATGGAAAAGAAAAAAAGGTTGACACAGCGCGAGTGCAGTGGCGCGATCTCGGCTCACTGCAAGCTCCGCCTCCCAGGTTCACGCCATTCTCCTGCCTCAGCCTCCGAGTAGCTGGGACTACAGGCGCCCGCCACCACGCCCGGCTAGTTTTTTGTATTTTTAGTAGAGACGGGGTTTCACCATGTTAGCCTGGATGGTCTCGATCTCCTGACCTCGTGATCCACCCGCCTCGGCCTCCCAAAGTGCTGAGATTACAGGCTTGAGCCACTGCGCCCGGCCAAAAGGTTGTAAGTTCTATAAAGTCACAGAGGTAACCAAAATTAGAGCAGGAAACTAGTCAGTTGAATGAAATCAATAAAATCATCAAGCTCCGATCCTGTGGAGAGGCTTTATAGCAGAAGTATATGATATACAAGAGAATGAGTAACACCAATCAATAGTGACCACTCTTAGTCTGACAATAGAAGTTATGAAATGTATTCTTCTTGCTGTTTGATACCAAAGTTAATGAATAATGCTTATTTCAGAGAAAACTATTAAAAGTGTATGTGCTTTACCAACACAGAAGTTTCTCTATAATAGATTGTTGTGAAAGATAAAAGACAAATCTCTCCCTGGAACCTGTTTTTCTTTACCATTCCTTTCCTAAGGGCCTTCCACTTCTCCTTCTGAAAGTTATGTGTTGACAATTATCTTGAAAAAAAAAAATCAGTTTGCATGGGGGCTTTTGAAAGTGATGTAAAAGTAAACTTGAATACATGTGAAAAAATACTACTGACCATCGTCTGCTGTCCTGCAGTGCATTCCTAAGGTAAAAACTCTAGTTTGAGGGATCTCATCCATTAGTGACATCCCCAATACCACATCTCACAAAACATTAGCATCATTTATTATAATAATTACAATATTTTGAGAAATTACCATTTTCAGACTCCACAATAGTTGCTTTACATTTGTTATCTCATTAATCTCCCAATACACCTATGGTATAGATGTTAGTCATTTTTCAGATGAAGAAACCAAGATTTACAGAAACTAAATAAATTCCCCAAGGTTACTGTATTATTATATTGTTTAATAAATAATACGTGTTTATTTATTCATTTATTTTTTCAAACAAACGGCAGTCCCCAGCATTCAAACCTGGGTTCTAGAGTACAGAATGATATGAGTTTTATAGCAGGGGAATCCACTGATTCAAGGCAGATCCATTCATACAGCTGCATGTTTATTTCCATGTATACAAAAGATAAACAATCAAAAGGAAAGTAGGAATTCAAACCAAAGTACAATTATAATTTAGTTTTCTTTTGGTTTAAATAATATTTTCAAGCTTTGGTATTGTTCCATTCCAATCGTTTTAGCAAACATGTGCATGGCTATAGGCAGAACTGGCCCAACTGGACTTTTTATGGTTTGTTTTGCTTTTTAAAATGTTTAAGTTTTTATAGAACATTAAATTATTACAATATTTTTCAAAACATTTTGGTGTTCTATAAACAAATCAGATTCTTAGTTTGCTTTAAATCCAAATCTATATTATCAGTTCTATAGATATGCAGCTATCGGACAGCACCAGGATTAGGATGAGGATAGTGAAGTACCTAAGAAATAAAATTTGGGAAGCACTCATTTAAGGAGCCACAGCTCTGAGAATGAGTGTTTTCTTATGATATGTGCCCTATGCACCTAACTCACCTCAGTCTATTCCCTGCTCTGCAAATGGGTAATTACAGCTTATGGTTCCTGGTGACTCTTGGTGACAAACAAAGGAATGTGACCCTAGCTGTTTACTGCTTATAGATAAGCATCACAGCTGTAGATGTTTTAATGATCAAAGATAAAAATGTGCTTTGAATATTAAATTAGCAAAGACGTGTTTTCAGGGAGACATTCATGTTCTATTTATTTAGTGCCCCTAAATCTAAAAGAACTTTGGTGCAGGAAGTCAAGTGTTCAGTTGTCTCTGCAACAGATTTTTTTTTTTTTCCTCACATGACAATCAATAAATGTTGGTTGAAGAAAACCTTCAACCTTAGCTTCAAGAACAATTAATACCATGTTCCCCCCAACTGAAATAAGTAACTAGTTCACACTACTCTCAGATCTGTCCCAGGAGATGAATAGTCCCCAATATAATGACACTGGCAAAATTTGAGAGTGTTTAGCAATTTCTGCTTATCAGAGCAGAATTAAATCACAAGGTAACTGAATTACAGAGCTCCTTACTCTATCAGAAAATGTTCCCACATGATCTTAGTGAAGGTCAGCAGTGGTTTCTTAAAGGTGCTTGCAGTTCATTAGATGGCAAATCTAGTTTCCAATTTAATATTTTGCTTTCATTAGTACAGGTATCAAAAGTACTTACAGAAATCAATTTCAGAACAGGAAATTTGGAGAGACTATAAAGCATCCTTGACATTTCTGGGATGCCCATTTATGAACTTATCTTAAAAGGCTGAGTATAGGAAATGAAAGACTCCTTAAAATGTATATATCCAGCTCACAATCATGGTATTAGTAAACACAAACTGTGTGTGTCATTAAGTTATTCCCATTGAAAACTGGCACAGGGCAGGGATGCCCTCTCTCACCACTCCTATTCAGCATGGTGTTGGAGTTCTGGCTAGAGCAATCAGGCAAGAGAAAATCAAAATTCAGTTAGGAAAAGAAGAATCAGAGGCTGTCCCTGTTTGCAGATGACATGATTGTATATTTAGAAAACCCCATTGTCTCAGCCCAAAATCTCCTTAAGCTGATAAGCAACTTCAGCAAAGTCTCAGGATACAAAAGATGTGTGCAAAAATCTGCAAAGCATTCTTATACCAGTAACAGACAAACAGAGAGCCAAATCAGGAATGAACTTCCATTCACAATTGCTTCAAAGAGAATAAAATACCTAGGAATCCAACTTACAAGGGATGTAAGGACCTCTTCAGGAGAACTACAAACCCACTGCTCAATTGAGAATAAAAATCATCGTCTCTATCAACTATCATGAAATATTTCATACTGCCCAAGGTAATTTATAGGTTCAATACCAACCCCATCAAGCTACCAATGAGTTTCTTCACAGAATTGGAAAAAGCTGCTTTAAAGTTCATATGGAACCCAGAAAAATGAAGGCCTGCATCTCAAGACAATCCTAAGTCGAACAAAGCTGGAGGCATCACATACCTGACTTCAAACTATACTACAAGGCTACAGTAACCAAAACAGCATGGTACTGGTACCAAAACAAGAGATATAGACCAATGGAACAGAACAGAGTCCTCAGAAATAACACCACACATCTAAGAGCCATCTGATCTTTGACAAACCTGAGAGAAACAAAGAAATGGGGAAAGGATTCCCTATTTAATAAATGGTGCTGGAAAATTGGCCCCAGCCATAAGAGTAGAAAGCTGAAACTGGATCCCTTTCCTTACTCATATACGAAAATTAATTCAAGATGGGATTAGAGACTTAAATAGTAGACCTAATACCATAAAAATCCTAGGAGAAAACCTAGGTAGTACCATTCAGGACAGGCATGAGCAAAGGCTTCATGTCTAAACACCAAAAGCAACAGCAGCAAAGCCAAAATTGACAAATGGGATCTCATTAAACTAAAGAGCTTCTGCACAGCAAAAGAAGCCATCCAGTGAACAGGCAACCTACAGAATGGGAGAACATTTTTGCAATCTACTCATCTGTCAAAGGCTGTATCAGAACCACCACAAAGAACTCAAACAAATTTACAAGAAAAAACAAACAACCCCATCAAAAGTGGGCAAAGGATATGAACAGACATTTCTCAAAAAGAAGACATTCATACAGCCAACAGACACATGAAAAATGCTCAGCATCACTGGCCATCAGAGAAATGCAAATCAAAACCACAATGAGATACCATCTCACCAGTTAGAATGGCGTCATTAAAAAGTCAGGAAACAACAGGTGCTGGAGAGGATGTGGAGAAATAGGAACATACACACTGTTGGTGGGATTGTAAACTAGTTCAACCACTATGGAAACAGTATGGCGATTCCTCAAGGCTCTAGAACTAGATGTACCATATGACCCAGCCATCCCATTACTGGTATACATACCCAAAGGATTATAAATCATGCTGCTATAAAGACACATACCTGCGTATGTTTATTGCGGCACTATTCACAATAGCAAAGACTTGGGAATCAACCCAAATGTCCATCGTGACAGATTGGATTAAGAAAATGTGGCACATATACACCATGGAATACTATGCAGCCATAAAAAAGGATGAGTTTGTGTCCTTTGTAGGGACATGGATGCAGCTGGAAACCATCATTCTTAGCAAACTATTTTAAAGAACAGAAAACAGAAACACTGCATGTTCTCACTCATAGGTTGGAACTTGAACAATGAGATCACTTGGACTCAGGAAGGGAACATGCACGGGGGCCTATCATGGGGAGGGGGAGGGGGAGGGATTGCATTAGGGAGTTATACCTGATGTAAATGACAGTTGATGGGTGCAGCACAGCAACATGGCACAAGAAACATATACATATGTAACAAACCTGCACGTTATGAACATGTACCCCTACAACCTTAAAAGTATAATAATAATAAATAAATAAATAAATAAATAAATAATAAGGCTACCTAGCTGCAATCACCTAAGATACATGAAACCTTGAGCATTTCCTTTGAATTTATTAATTCCATCCTGAAACAATTTTTTTCCTCACATTTCAATGCTTACATCTGAAATTATATCATGATTTTGTGGTCATAATAGTCTCATGATGAAGTTGCATTTTCTCCATCATGTAGAGAAAAACTGTAAATTCAGTAATCTTGGTAATCTTGTTTTTTCTTTGAAATACCTGTTGAATTTTTTAAATGTATTTACTCCAGAATAAATATGCAGACAGTATAGTTGCCATATACCCTTAGTACGATTTCCTTTGTTAATAGCATCTTGCATAAGTGTGGCACACTTATGATAATTAATGAACTGATACTTTATTATACATTCTTATTAACTAAGCACATAATTTACTTTTGTAGAGTTCCTCTTTCCCGAACCACCACAGTTCTATGGGTTTTAACAAATGCATAAATCAAGCATGCATCATTAGCATACGATACAGAATACTTTCACCTCCCTTAAAATTATCCCGTATGCTTCACCTATTTAAATCTCCCTTATCCCCTTGATTCCCTGACAACAACTTATCTTTTTACTATTCCTATAGTATTGCCTTTACCATGTCATATTGTTGGAATCATACAGTACATTCAACTTTTCAGGGTGGCTGTTGTTGCTTAAAATTCATTTAAGATCCATCGATCTGGGGGTGGAGCAAGATGGCCAAATAGGAACAGCTCCAGTCTCCAACTCCCAGTCGCGGCGACACAGAAGACCCGTGATTTCTGCATTTTTCAACTGGTGCTGGGTTCATCTGGCTAGGAGTGCGGACAATGGTGCTGGTCGCTGCTGCAGCCGACCAGCGAGCTAGCGAAGCAGGGCCGAGCATCGCCTCACCTGAGAAGTGCAAGGGGAAATGGAATCCTTGCACAGCCAGGGGAACTGAGACACGCACCTGGAGAAATCGGGTAACTCCCACCCCAATACTGCACTTTAAGCAAACAGGCACACCAAGTTATATCCCACACCTGGCGGGAGGGGTCCCATGCCCATGGAGCCTCCTCATTGCTAACACAGCTTGATCTGTGATCTACCCGGCAAGGCAGCTTGGCCCGAGGCTGGGGAGGCCATATTGCTGAGGCTTAGAGTAGGTAAACAAAGCTGCTGGGAAGCTCGGGCTGGGTGGAGTCACAGCAGCTCAAGAAACCTGCCTGTCTCTGTGGAGCTCCACCTCTGGGGACAGGGGCACAGTAAACAACCACAAAAGCAGCAGAAACCTCCGCAGATGCAAACGACTCTGTCTGACAGCATTGAAGAGAGCAGTGGATCTCCGTTCCCCTGGCTAGGAAAAGGGATTCCATTTCCCCTTGCACTTTGAGTGAAGCGTGCCTGCGCCCTGCTTCAGCTCTGGCTGTGAAGTCGGACTTGCAACAGCTGACCAACACCGGCACTCCCTAGCGAGATGAACCCAGTACCTCAGTTGAAAATGCAGAAATCACGGGTCTTCTGTGTCGCTCGCACTGGGAGTTGGAGACTGGAGCTGTTCCTATTCGGCCATCTTGCTCCGCCCCCCTTAAACCATTTTTAAAGTTTACAATTCAATGGTATTAAGTATAATTACAGTGTTGTGCATTCATGATCACCACCTAACTCTAGAACATTTTAGTTACTCAAACCGGAAATCGATACCCATTAAGTAGCATGAACACAAGCCATAAGACAACGGAGAAATATTTTCAAAATACTGAAAGTGGGTTCAGGAAGGAAGAGGGATGTCAACCAAGAATTCTATAGGCAGTGACAATATATTTCCAAAGAAAGTAAAAATAAAGACTTAAACTTGAAAAAATAAAGTAATTCATCACCGGCAGACTTGATTACCAGACATATTAAAGAAAGACCTTCAGAGAGGAAAAAAAATAGATTCCCAAGGAAATAGGAATCTACACAATTGAATAGAGAATGCCAGAAAATTGTAAATATTTTGGTAAATATAAAATAATTTTTACCTTATTTTAAAAAATCTTTGAAAAATATGTTAAAACAAAAGTAATAACAAGGTATTGTAGGACTTAAAACATATGTAGAAGTAAAATAAATGAAAAAAATAGCAAAAATATCAGTAGTGGGTAGAACATAAATAGGTATCTAATACTATAAAAATACTATAAATGAAGTGGCATGATATCACTTGAAGGTAGGCTGTGATAAGTTAAAGTTGTATACTATCAACCCTAAACAACCATTAAAATATTAAAATAAAAAGCTATACCTAACAGCACCCAAAAATAGATAAAGGAGAATAATTACAAATATTTAATCCCAAGAGCTTTAAATAAACAGGAAAGGAAAACAATGAATAAATGGAACAAAGAGAAAAGAAATACCAAAATGTTAGGTTTGAAATTAATCTTAACAATGATTGTAAATGGTCTAAATATCCCCAATTAAAGGCAGATATTATAACACTGAATTAAAAACAAACAAAACTTAGCTATATGATGCCTATTAAGAAATACACTTCAAATACAAAGACAAAGATAATTTAAAAGTAATAGGATGAAAAATGCTATGACAACATCCAAAGGAACTAGAAATGGGTCTAATAATATAGAGTAGATAACATTAATGTAATATAGATAGGGCCGGGCACAATACAAAGTAGATTTTAATGCAAAAACTATTATCAGATATAAAGAATGCCATTTCATTGCATAAAGGGGTCAATTTGTCAAAAGGATATAAGAATCATAATAGCTAATAAAATTAATAAACAGAGCTTCAAAATGCATGAAAAAAATTGATAGTACTACAAGAGAAAATAGACAAATACATAATTATAACTGGAGATTTCAATACCATTATTTCAATAGCTGATTGAACAAGTAGGAAACCAGTAAAGACATAAAATAATTGAAACATAGTATGAATCAAATTGACCTAATTGACATTTACAGAACACTTCACCCAGCAATAGCAGGATAATATTTGCTCCAGATAAACACAGAACATTTACCAAGATAGACTATATCCCGGAAAGAAATATCAATACATTTTAAAAGATTCAAATCATATAAAGTATCTTATATGTACACAACGGTATAAAGTTTAAAAAACAATGACAAAGATATGTTGCTTTATTATCATTTTTATTAAGTTCAGAGTACTAAACCTGCTCCTATTTGCAGACGATATGACCATGCAGAAAATCATGAAGAACCTAAAATGCTTCTAGGTGTTGTAAGTGAGTTTAACAAGGTTACAGGGTACAAGGTCGACGTATAAAAAAATAAATTTTATTTCTGTATTCTAGAAATGAACAACTAGAAACCCCAAAATTTTATTTATCATTTGCAATAGCCTCAAAAATGTGAAATACTAGGAATAAACCTAAGTAAAATCATTCAGAAATGGTATGCAGGAAACTTATGATATGGTGAGAAAAGAAATTAAGAAAAAGCAAATAAATAAATAGACATAATTTTCATATAACCTAAAGTCTAATACTCAACATACTTAATATGTAAATTCTCTCTAAATTGATATTTTAATGCAATCTCATCAGAGCTTATTTTTTATAGATGTAAACAATCTAGTTAAAAAATTTACATGAAATGGCAAAGGAATTAGATTAATCCAAAAACTGTATTTAAAGTGTACAACTTGGTAAGTTTTAACATACACACCCATGAATCTACCACCAAAATCAGTAAAAAAGATTTTGTACTTAGCCCCCCAAATGTTTCTCTGTGACCCTTGGTAATGTCTTGTTTCTATACTTCTGTGCACCTTCCCCTGTCTCCACTCACAGGCAACCACTGATCTACTTTCTGTCACTATAGATTACAGTTGACCATTAAACAATTTGGGGGTGAGGAGAATTGACCCTTGTGCAATTGAAAATCTGTATATAACCTTTGACTCCCCAAAATCTTAAGTACTAATAGCTTACTTTTGACTGGAGGCCTTAACAATAATATAAACAATCAAGTAACACATTGATATGGTTTAGAGTTGTGTCCCTGCCTAATGCTGAATTGTAATCTTCAATGTTGGAGGAGGGGCCTGATGGGAGGTGATTGGCTCATGGGGGTATATTTTCCCCTTGCTATTCTCATTATAGTGAGTTCTCATGAGACCCGTTTGTCTCAAAGTGTGTGGCACCTTCCCCTTTTTTTCATTTTCTCCTGCTCCAGCCATATAAGATGTGCCTCTTTCCTTTTTGCCTTCTGCCATGATTGTTAGCTGTATGGGTAACAATCCCCAGCCACATTGCCTGTATGGGCTGCAAAACTATGAGTCAATCAAACCTCTTTTTTGTTGTTGTTGTTTGTAAATTACTGAGTCTCAGGTAGTTCTTTATAACAATGCAAGAATGGATTAATACACACATTTTTATGTTATATGTAATATATATTGTATTTTTACAATAAAGTAAGCTAGAGAAATGAAAATGTTATTAAGAAAATCATAAGGAAGAAAATATATATTTACTATTCATTAAGTGAAAGTAGATCATCAAAGGAGGAAGAGGAGGGATTGTCCTTGCTGTCTCAGGTGTGGCAGAGGTGGAGGAGGTCGAAGGGGAAACACCAGAGGTAAGAGCACTTAGTGTAACCTTTATTGAAAAAAATCAGCATATAAGTAGACTCGCGCAGTTTACACCTGTGTGCTTCAAAGGTCAACTATAGTTTGCATTTACTAGTGGTTTACAGAAATCAAATTATAAAACATAAACGTTTTTGTCTCGCTTCTTTCACTTAGCATAATTATTTTGACACTCATCCATATTACTGTATATACAGGTAAACCTCATCTTATTGTACTTTGCTTTATTGTGCTTCACAGGCATTGCATTTTTTAGAAATTGAAGATTTGCATTGAAAAAATCCATTGGCACCATTTTTTTTAACACCATGTTTTCACTTTGTGTCTCTGTGTCAGCACCTATTATCAATAAAATATTATTTAATAAATGTATACAGATTGTGTTTTTAGGCATAACACTACTGTGCATTTACTATACCAAAGTATTGTGTAAACATAACTTTTATATGCATTGGGAAACCAAAAAAACTGTATGACTCACATATTGTAATATGTGTCTTATTGCAATGGTGCAGAGCTGAAGTTACAATATTTCCAAGACATGACTGTATCAATAGTGCTTCCTTTTTTGTTGCTAAACAGTATTCCATTGTGCAAATATACCACATTTTACTTATCTATTCACTTGTTGATAGACATTGGGGTTGTTTTGAATATTTTTAAACATTTTTGGGGGTACATATGTGGTACATGAGATGTCTGGATTAAAGATAAAGTTACTATGAGCATTCATGTACAGGTCTCTGTTTAAAAATAAGCATTTTTTTTCTTTTCACTTAATATCTAGGAGTGGAATGGTGTATGTTCATATGGGATGTGTGTTTTTATCATTTTAGGAAACTGCTGAACTGTTATCCACAACGGTTGCACCATTTCACATTCCCACCAGCAGTATATGAGTTCTAGTGCCCTAAATCCTTACTAACATGGTCAGCACTATCAGTTTTTATGCTTTTGGTCATTTGCCTATTTATATAGAGATACCTATTGTAATTTTAATTTTCATTTATCTAACGATTAATGATATTGAGCATATTCTGTGTATTTATCTCTCATCTCTATATCTTCTATGGTGATGTGTCAGTTCAGATATCTTTCCCATTTTTTAATTGGGCTGCCTATCTTCTTATTCGTGATTTGTAAGTGTTCTTTATATATTCTAAACATAAACCCTTTATTAGATATATTTTACAAACATTTTCCTCCATTCTATGGCTTTCCATTTCATGTTCCTAAAGAGACTTCTAAGCAGCAAAACTCTCATTTTCAAGGGAAAGGAAAGTTTATGTAACAATAACCAGTAGAAGAGCCACAATAAAATTTCAAAATTATTAAAATATCATTTCATTTGCAAGATACAAAAGTTCTAAATTTATATGCACCAAAATATTTTATATCCATTTTATCTATATCTAGATATGTTTGATGTATATAATATATATAACACGTATTGGAGAGAATATATACATAATACATAATATATAAATATATAAATGTATAATAAATATATAATGTATTTAATAAAATAAGATCTGGCATATTTAATTATATAATATATTTTATTATTATATATTATAATTATTATATATATCGTGATATTATATATTTAAATATATATTTACTTAAAATATATTATATATTTTAAGTAAATATATATTTAAATATATAATTATAAATACAATATTGAATATTAATATATTTTTATAAAAATATTTTATAAATATAAATATACAAATATTTCTAAATATATAAATGTATATATTTATATTTATAATAATATAAACATATTTTATAAATATATAATTATAAATACAATATTAATATTAATATATTTTATAAAATATTTTTATAAATATAAATATACAAATATTTCTAAATATATAAATGCATATATTTATATTTATAATAATATAAACATATTTTATATAGTATATTTAATATATATTAAATTATAAAAATTTAGTATATTTTATAATATATTTAATATTTATTCAATTACAAAATATAGTACATTTTATATTTTAATATATATTAATATCTACATATATTATATAAAAATATATTTAAAAATACATTTATATATAATATATTCAAAAATATTATATTTAAAATATAAAATATATATAACACTATATGAAATATTATATATTTATATCATTTATAAATATAAATATATATTTTTAAAAATATTTATTTGGCTATTACACAGAAATATACATATATTTTATAATATATTTCATATATTAAATTATAAATATATATTTCCATAAGACATTTATATCTATTTTAATTTAATATATAATAGTAATATAAATATATTAATATATACCAATATATATTTAATATAAAATGTACATATATAAAAACAATATATAAATATATACCCCATATGTTCATGAAAAATGGAGAAAATTTTAAGAATACCAACATATTGATATAATTAAGACTATATCCTGACACTAATGGAATTAATCTTAAAATCAATTACAAATGTTAAAATGAAAATCTCTAATTGACTATTAAATAACATACAGCTAAATACGCTTGGCGCGGTCAAAGAAGAACCAAAAATATAAGTCAAAACTATTTAAAGAATAATACAAAAATATCACATATCAAATTGTATGATATTCAGCTTGAACTCTATAAAGATTGGAACATGTAACCTTTATGACATAGCTTTGTTGTTTGTCCTCCAAATCTTACCCAGAAATATAATCCCTAATATTGAAAGTGAGGCCTAGTGGGAGGTATTTGGATCATCGCGGATCCTTCACATGATGGCTTAGTGCCATCATCTTGGTGGTAAGTGAGTTCTGCTGAGTTCCTGCAAAATCTGGTTATTTAAAAGGAGCCTGGCACGCCCTTCTCTCTCTTGCTCCCTTGCCATATGATGTGCTGGCTTCCCTTGCCTTCCTGCTATGATTGTATTATTCCTGAGGCCCTCACCAGAATTAGATGTCAGCAATCCACACTTCCTGTACAGTTTGCAGAACTGGGAGCCAACTAAACCTCTTTTCTTTCCTTCATAATTACCCAGCCTCTGCCTGGCATACTTTATAGCAATGCAAAACAGACTTTAATTGTATATTGTGTAAGAAAATAAGGCTGAAAAACAATTATTTAAACTTCCACCTAAAAAGAATATAAAGCTAATTCTAATAAATATAGAGGAAAAGAAATAATAAAGAGTAGAGCCAGTTTTCAAAGGGAATTTTTCCAGTTTTTGCCCATTCAGTATGATATTGGTTGTGGGTTTGTCATAAATAGCTCTTATGATTTTGAGGTCGCTCCATCAATACCGAATTTATTGAGCCGCTTTTTAGCATGAAGGCTGTTGAATTTGGTTTAAAAAGAAGACAGGATGCCCTCTCTCACTAATTCTATTCAACATAGTGTTGGAAGTCTGGCTAGGCAATTAGCAAGAGAAAAGAAATCAGGGTATTCAGTTAGGAAAAGAAGAAGTCAAATTGTCCCTGTTTGCAGATGACATGATTGTATATTTAGAAAACCCCATTGTCTCAGCCTAAAAATCTCTGTTGATAAGCAACTTCCAGCAAAGTCTCAGGATACAAAATTAATGTGCAAATCACAAGCATTCTTATACACCAATAACAGACAAACACAGAGCCAAATCATGAATGAACTTCATTCACAATTGCTTCAAAGAGAATCAAATTAGGAATCCAAACTTACAAGGGATGTAAAGGACCTCTTCAAGGAGAACTACAAACCACTGCTCAGTGAAATAAAAGAGGACAAACAAATGGAAGAACATTCCATGCTCATGACAGGGAAGAATCAATATCATGAAAAATGGCCATACCGCTCCAAGGTAATTTATAGATTCAATGCCATCCCCATCAAGCTACCAATGAGTTTCTTCACAGAATTGGAAAACTGCCTTAAAGTTCATATGGAACCAAAAAGAGCCCGATCTCCAAGACAATCCTAAGTCAAAAGAACAAAGCTGGAGCTGCCATCACTACCTGACTTTCAAACTATACTACAAGGCTACAGTAACCAAAATGGCATGGTACTGGTACCAAAACAGAGACAGTAGACCAATGGAACAGAACAGTATCCCTGTGAAATAATACCTACTATCTACAGCCATCTGATCTTTTGACAAAAACTCTGAGAAAACAAATAAGAAATGGGAAAGGATCATTAATAAATGGTGCTGGGAAAATTGGCTAGCCATAAGTAGAAAGCTGAAACTGATCCTTTCTCCCTACCCTCTTATAATAAAATTAATTCAAGATGGATTAGAGACTAAATGTTAGACCTAATACCATAAAAACTTCTAGAGGAAAACCTAAAATACATTCAGGACATAGGCAGGCAGGCAGGCATGGGCAAAGACTTCATGTCTAAAAACACTGTGCCAGCAACGGCAGCAAAGCTAAAATTGACAAATAAATCTAATTAAACTAAAGAGCTTCTGCAATTACAAAGAAACTACCATCAGAGTGAACAGGCAACCTACAGAATGGGAGAACATTTGCAATCTACTCATCTGACAAAGGGCTATCCAGAACCTACAAAGAACTCCAACAAATTTACAAGAAAAACAAACAACCCCATCAAAAAGTGGGCAAAGGATATGAACAGACATTTCAAAAGAGGACATTCATACAGCTAACAGGACATATGAAAAAGTTCATCATCACTGGCCATCGAGAAATGCAAATCAAAAACCACAATGAGATACCATCTCACACCAAAGCTAGAATGGCGACTAAAAAGTCAGAAAACAACAGGTGCTGGAGAGGATGTGGAAGAGAAATAGGAACACTTACACTGAAAAAGCTGGTGGGATTGTAAACTAGTTCAACCATTGGTGGAAAATGTATGGCTTATCTTCAAGGATCTAGAACTAGATGTACCATATGACCCAGCCATCCCATTACTGGGGATATAAATTAAAGGATATATGCAAATTATGCTGCTATAAAGACACACATGCACACGTGATGTTTATTGCAGCACTATTCACAATAGCAAAGACTTGGAATCAACCCAAATGTCCATCAGTGACAGATTGGATTAAGAAAATGTGTGGCACATATACAATTCATGGAATACTATGCAGCCATAAAAAGGATGAGCGCGCCCTTTGTAGGGACATGGATGCAGCTGAAACCATCATTCTAGCAACCATCACAAGAACAGAAACTAAACACCGCAGAAGCGTTCTCACTCAGGTGGGAACTGAACAACCAGATCACTTGGACTCAGGAAGGGGAACATCACACCGGGCCTAATGGGAGGGAGGGGGAGGGGGAGGGATTGCATTGGGAGTTATACCTGATGTAAAATGACGAGTTGGATAAGTGCAGTAGACTAACATGGCACAAGTATACATATAACAAAACTGCATGTTATGCACATGTACCCTACAACTTAAAGTATAATAATAATAAATAAAAACCTTACTCTCTTTGACATTGGTTAGGCTGATATCGAGATTTTTCTAACTACAAAGTTAAGATAGACCCCGGATTTTGAGAGTACAGAAATGAGTCCCATCAATGACTGGAAGGTTGAAAATCAAGACATTGTAAAGAAAGGTTAAAAATTTTATGCACATAATTAATGCATTGATTTATGTATTTATCTTAAATTCAACTTTTGTTCAGCCTCCATACTTTTACTTTATTATAGATATAACACCTTGACCTCTAGATTCAGACCCAGCCCTTGATCTAGTAACTGTAGCCCAGATACTACAGTTTTAGTACTGAATATCTGTAGTGAGCCATACTTGCAGCTCCATAAAAGAAGTCAGTGAATCAACATCTTAAATATAAGCTATTGTATAGAGTCCATTCTGGGTGGCCCACACTTCCATTTGGTGAGCAGTGCCATCTTTGTTCAGGCAATAAATTGAATATTGTAAATTAAAAAGAGTAGAGCATAAATCAGTAAAATATAAAAACTCCAGAAAAATAGAGTGTAAAATTAGTTCACTAAAACAGATTAATAATATTGGTAAAATTCTGATAAGAATGACCAAAAAGTAAACAGAAATGGGACAAATTACCAATATTTGGGAATAAAAATGAGATAAAACTATAGATCCCAAGACATAAGAAAGTTAATGAGATATTGTGAAAACTTTATGTAAGTATATTTGAATATTTATATGAAATGAGAAAATTCTTTTAAAAACACAACTCACCAAAATAAATTGAATCATTCATTAGTAAAAACTATTTCTAAAAAAGAAATTATAAGTCCAAGATACTCTTCATGGTGAAGTTTTCCAAATATTTAGAAAACAAATACCATGAAGCTAACATAACAGAGGCTTAAAAGAAAAAAAAAACTATCCCCCAAAATCGTTTTATGAGGCCATAAAAACTCTGGCACCATAACCTGAAAAGGGAACTAAAACCAAATAAAATTACCAGTCGATGTCTCTTATGAACATAGAAAGAAAACACCTAAAGAATATATTATCAAACTAAACCCAGCTAATAAGAAGAGGATAATACTTCATGATTAACTTGGATTTACTTCAAGTATACCATGTTGGTTTAATATTCAAAAATCAACCAATATAATTCATCACATTCACAAATCATGAGGTGTATAAACTACATATAATAAAATTAATAATCCATTCATCATAACAGCTCTTAACAGACTAGGAAAAGAAGGGATCTTCGATCTTCCTTATACTAATATAAGACTATAAATAATCTATAGCAATTACTGGACTGAATGATGAAATGTTGTAAGCTTTCTACATAAGACAAGTCAGCAAAAATGAATTTATTATCAACTCTTCTATTTAATAATCTACTTGTGGTCCTGTCCAGTGCAACGAGAAAATAAGGAGAAATAAAACACTTAACAACACAAAATAAATAAAGTTCTCATTATTTGTTACATAATTTTACACATAAGATCATATACATAGAAAATCTAAAAGAATCTATAAATTATTATAATAGAATTATTAAGTGGATTTATTAAGTTCACTGCACTTAATGTATGCAATGTATAAAAACTGTATCAATGTATAAAAACTGTATTTTTTAGTTGTATTTCAACAACTAAAAAATAGTATTGTTTTAAACTTTTATGTTCTATTTATACAGTCAGAAGGCTGTTTTTTTAAAAACTCTAGTAAGAAAAGCTATGCATAAACTTTACCCAGAAAATTGCAAACTCTCACTGATTGTGACCATCTCAACCGATACAGAACAAGCATTTTACAAAATCCAAAACTCATTCTTGATAAATAACATTAAAAATAAAATATTTAAAATAAATTTAACAGGAATGCAAGACCTCTACCAAATTCATGGATTGAAAGACTTAGTATTGGGCAGTTTTCTGCAATTATATCTATATATTTAATACTACACTGATAAAGATTTGTTTGCATATATTGAAAAGTCAATACTAAAATTTATATGAAATAAGTATCTAGAATAACCAAAACAATTTAAAAAGTTTGGGAAGTCAAAGCACTTGATTTCAAAGCTTTTCAGAAAGCTACAGTAATTAAGAAAGCATAATACTGGCAGAAGGATAGATATATAAGCATATAGAATAGAGTCCAGAAACAGGACCTTATATAAACATGTAGTCAATTGATTTATGGCAAAGATGACAAAACAATTCAATGAGGAAAAGGTAGTTTTTTCAACAAATGGTGATACACCAATTTGATCCATAAGAAGAAAAGTAAAGAACTTCAGAACTTAAGAGCTTACCTCACACTATATACAAAATTAACCCAAAGTCCATTGAATATATAGATGTAAGATCTGAAATGATCAAACTTCTTTAAAAAACATGAAATTCCTTATGACCTTAGGTAAGGCAAAGATGTAAAAATGATGCAAAAATACATAGAAAAAAACAGAAAATTTGATGAACTGAATTACACTTCATTGACATTGAAATCTTTTGCTTCTTAAAAGACATCAGTAATGAAATGAAAAAACAAGTTACAGAATGGGAGATAATATTTGCAAAACTTATCTAATAAAGTACTTGTGTCCAGATTACATACATACATTTTCCAATGTAAGAAAACAAACCAATAAAAAATAAGCAAAATAACTGAATAGCCACTTCACCATAGAAGATAATTAAATGAAATATACACACATGAAAAGTTTCTCATCATAATTAGCCATTTGGGAAATGAAAATTAAACACAGTGCAATTTTACACAACAACCACAACAAGTGTCAGTGAAGATTTAGAGAAACAGGGACCCTTATATGTGTCGGTGGAAATGTAAAATGGTACTGCCATATAGGAAACCATTTTATGGCTTCTTAAAATATTAAATATAAGCTTATTATATGACCCAGAAGTTCAACTTCTCAGTATCTATCGTAGATAAATGAAAACGTATGTCCACAAAAACACTTGTATATGAGCAAATATTTATACCTGTGTAAGTCATAATTGCCCCAAATGGAAACAAGCTAAGTTTCCATCACCAAATAAATGATTAAAAGGCACAAAATATCATTACGTATAACAACATGGATTAATATAAAAGACACCATGCTAAGTGAAAAAAGCCAGAAACAAAAGACTTTTTACTGTGGACTCTATTATATTACATTTCTGAAAACAGTAAAACTTTATATACTGAAAGCATGTCAGGGATTGCCTGGACCTGGGAGTAGGAGTGGGGACTTATTGTAAAGAGGCATAAGGAAACTTTTTGAAGTGATAACAATGTTCATTATGATGGATTGACATAATAATTATTCATGGTATAAAGTAACCATCGAATTCTATAGTTAAAATGAGTGAACTTCATGGTATGTAAGTTATACCTCAGTTAAGCTGTTAAAAAAACATTACTAAGAAATATCAAAGAGTACCTCATTTAATGGGGGCATATGTCATGTTCATGGATTGGAAGATTCAAAATTTAAAGATAATTATTAATGTACTCACAGGTAAAACACAAATGTGTTTTATTTTGGAGGAGAATTAACAAAGTGATTCTAAAATTTACATGGAAATGCAAGTTCAGGAAGAGTGAAGATGATCTTGAAAATCAAAGAGTAATGACTTACACTATCAGAGATCAAAGCTAACCATAAATGCTGTAGTAATTACAATACTGTAGTATTGTTATTTTGGTAAAACATAGAAACATAGACTACTGAAACAGAATATCTAACACAGAAGCAGACTATACTGGTTTTCTATTGCTTTATAACAAATTATCACAAATGTAGCAGCATAAAGCAATACCCATTTCATATCTCACAGTTCTGCAGGTCAGAAGTTCAGGAGGGTTGACTGTGTTCTTTGCTCAGAGCCTTACTGAGCAAAGACTGAAATTAACATATAGCTTGGGCTGGGATCTTATCTGAAGGCTTGGGGGAAGAATCTGCTTTCAAGATAATCGGGTATTGGCACAATTCAATTCCTTAAGGAGTAGATCTGAAGACCCTATTTCTTTACCGACTCTCAGCTTGAGAGGCTGTTCCCTTCTTCTTGCAGCGGCCCAAGTATTATCTCACATAGCCCCCTTTACTGTTAAACCAGCAACAGTGTATTGAGTCATATTTACACTTCAAATCTCAGTGGTTTTTCCTTCTGTAACCAATAGGAGAAAGTGTTCTTTGTTTAAGGGCTCATATGATTAGATCAGGCCCACTCAGATACTATCTGTCCAGTATATGGCCCACAGTGCCATATATTATAATTATGGGAGGCTATATAATCATATTCACAGGTTTGAGTGATTAGTATGTAACACCTGAAGGGGCTATTTCAAAACTTTGCCTGCTACACATATTCATACATATATGGTGTCTCATGATTTTCCACAAAGCATAAGACCTATATATAATAAATAGAGAAGTTATTTTCTTTTTAATCCATGATGATTTGCTAGTTGGATTTCCATATGGAAAAAAACCGTGAACATACAAAAATCAATTATAGTTGGATCATATACCTAAGTATGGAAATTAAAATAATAAAGCATATAGAAGACAACAAAGGTAAATGTCTTCATTTCTTTCAGATAAACAATGATTTATTAAATAAGATATTAATGTACTAACTGTAAGATGAAAAGTTGAAAAGTTGCATTTTATTAAAATTTCAGAAGTTTTGCTTATCCAAATATATCATTAAGATAGTGCAAAAGTAAGCAACGGTGTGAGAGGGGATATTGGCAATAAATATATTTGATAAAGGACTCCTATCTAGAACATAGGTTAAATATATATATAATATATATATGTTATATATCAGTTAAAAAAAGCAGATTACTCAAGTTTTAAAATAGGCAAAAGACGTAAGTAAAAACATTAGCTATTCCAATTATCTTTAATTTCTAGTTAATGTGTATGTGGCAAGCCCCTGAGACAATTCAGCCATACAGTTAGTTCCTCAGGGTCTTTTCTGGTAAGTAGGTATCACCACCGTTTTCAGTAAACAGTGACCACACTTGGTACACTTGGTAACTAACAGAAATGCCCTATTTCTTTAAATTCTTGTCTCTACTGGAATCTATGCAAGATAACTGGGAGGAAGTTACTACCTGTTTCTCAGTATTCCCCATACCAAACATACTAGACTATAATGGACTTACATCAAATTCTTTACTTAGTGGCCACATATATCTCAAAATAGTAGCACAGTGTGGGAGCAACAGAAATTGTAAGTTTATTAGAATTGACCATTCCATTGTTTCGCACAAGGAAGGCCATTCAAACTTGAAAGATATCCCATGTGAACATTCTGTTTCTATCAACCTCCTTTTGTTATCTCTTCCGTCAGTAACCATTCATTTCTAAGGAGCCCTTTCTCTCAAGTTCCCAAGTGCAATCCCTTGCTGCTGCTCTTTGCTAGACAAATACCACTTTCAGGAGAAGACATAGTTCTCATCTTAATCACTCCCAGCCTTTTCAGCTAAATACTAACAGAGACTCTCATTGGCACAGACATCAGTGATTCTGGATGAGGCACATGCAGACCCTAATTCTCTCAGAGAGTGAAGGTGTATGTCCTCATTTCAGTTATCCCTCCCCTCTAACAAGAACCACAACTGATTTTGTCACTAGCTTTCTGAATAGGCATATAAACCCTCTCATGTTGCGCATTATTTTTTCATGGAATTAATATAATAATCTACCCTTGATTGAGCAAATATTTTTCCTTCTAACTTGAATATTACGCTGTATTCCTTTTAGACAATAAGCAAAAATAAAATAAACCTATGTATTATTTTCTTAAGGCTTTCCTGAGGCTGCCTTAAGTTAGAAGAACCACAACACAAACCTCTTTCTTTAGATTCAAAATACTTGACTCTAGCTCAGTTTTATATTCTTTTTCATTTCAATTTTTCTCCCTGATTGAGTTATGGGGGTATGAGGATAGAGGGATTGGTTTCCATAGGCCACAAATTGAGTAACAAATATTTAAGGTACAGGTGTGGGAGACAAATTATTCGGTCAATATTTCAACTTTATCATGTGTTTTAGCTGTATGACTTGAGCGAGTAACTAAGTTTCCTTACCTTGAAGATGGGGATCATAATAGCACCTACTATTCAGAATGTAAAGATTGAAGGAGATAATGCATTTAAGATATTTAGAACAGTATCTGATAAAGAGTAAGTACACAATAAATGATATAAATATCTGAGGCAATTTGACTTTCACATTAAAATGTTAATTATAGAAATGATTGTAATAAAGTCTCAGATACTTTTGCCAAAAATTGAGTTATTCTGATCACTTAGAAGAAATTACTTGTTTCAGCTACAAAAAAAAGAAATGTGATTTTTTGAAAAAAGTAATGCACCTGGAAAATGAAAAGCATGTGATAAAAAAAAAAAAAAACTAGCAGTTAAAGGGGAAGGAATATCTATGACACTAGTTGAATACAAACATACATACATACAGCCTTTACATCTTATAATAATCTTGTAAGGCAAGTGTTACTATTTCTATTGAGGAAAACTGAGGTTCAAAGAACTTATGAAATTTGACCACTGTCACATGGTTAGTATACAACAAACCAGGATTTGAATATATTTGCAAAGGTTTGTTTCATTACCATCCTAGAAAAATTACCTCATTTTATGAAAGAAGTTTCAAGTATAAAATGAATTCTCTGTGCAGGAAACTCTAAAATCTGAAGAGATTCTCAACAATTCCTTCAGCTTCTAATGTCACACTAACCTTTTTGTGAACTATAATCCTGCCACACCTTAGAGCTTGGCTCTACTAAAGGCACACAAGATCAGGATTTCCTTTCCAAATGCTGTAAGGGCACTTCATAACTCAGCCATAATGAATCCATGTTGAACTGAGGTTTGACAATAAAAATCATGACTCAAGAGCAACTTTAAAATAAAAACTTTTAGAAAATTAAGTAGGAGTAAGGCACATGAACAAAGGCTGATTTTGACCTGATTGTAATTCACAGCCAGCTGTCAGACGTAAGTATTTGCCTATGCTTTCCAGAAGATGGCTGCTGTGTATTTGTATCTGCAAAAAATAAGCAAACTACAGAAGAAAATAATTAGAAATACACCTAGCTAAGCCAATTTCCTTATCCAAAGAAGCTCTGAACATTAACTTCCATTTTCAAAACGTTTATCATAGTAAAACAAACATTGCAAATACCAATTGAAAAATGAAGATGAAATCATAGGTCCAAAGTAAGTGAAGCAAATATTTTGACATTGAAATTGAAAATAACAACTTGCTTGAGTCTTGAGGAATTTCATTACTCCAGAACTGCCTAAGTACAAATATAGTAAAAGTATGTTTTCTACATAAAGCACTGAAGAAAGCCAAAAATTCAATGCAACATAGAGGAATTCCTGACAACACCTAACAAACCCAGTAGTATAGTTAAGTAGGTTAAAACAAGTCAACTATGAAAAGTGGTGTGCTTCTAAAACAGCTCTCCAAAAAGCAAATCCTTGATTTGTAGCACTTGCTATTTTTGTGGTGTAAACACTCTAATCTGGATTGATTTCAAGAAATAAATATGACATCACCAAATGCAGAGTTGCCAATAAATGTGTACAATTGACTCTATTAAGCTGGTGTTAACCAGTTATGGCACACTGATGGCTACAAGGAAAAAATCTTCCTAGACCATGACTTCCATACTAACATGCTATGTTACCATGGCTGTTTCCCAACAAAAGCATGGCTGATGTTAGGTCAATTAAACAATTAGTGACTGAAATTCAAACGGGTCTGAAAAATAAGATGCTCTAACTAATACCATTATATAAGTAAAGCTTTACCATGGCCTTTAATTCTTCAGAAGCAAATGAAAATCAGAAAATAGTTTTAATTATCAATTACAGACAATATAGGCTTTAGAAAAAATTACTAGAAGTAGTGAGGAATATTTTATAATGATAGGAGGGTCAATCAATAAAGAACACATAACAAATACAAGTATATATGCATCTAACAACAGAGCCCCAAAATACATGAAGCAATAACTGGCAGAATTGAAGAAGAAAAGAGACAATATACCAATAATAGTTGAAAACTTCAATAACCCAATTTCAATAATTAATAGATCAGCTGGGAAAAACATCAACAAAGAAACAGAAGAATTGAACAACACTATAAATTAACTAGACCTAACAGCTATCCATACAACACTGCATCCAATATCAACATAATACACATTCCCAAGCACACAAGGAACATTCTCTAGTATAAACCATAGGCTAGACCATAAAATAATCATCAATAAATTTGAAAGGATTAAAATTACATGAAGCATATTGTTATAATGTACAGGAATTAAACAAGAATCAATAACTGAAGAAAATGTTATAAACAAATATGTAGACATTAAAACAACGCACTCCTAAATAACCAATATATTAAGGAATAAATCACAGAGGAAATTAGAAAGTACTTTGGGATAAAGGTATACTAAAATACACCATACCAAATCATATGACATGCAGGTAAAACAGTGATTAATGGAAATTTTGCAGTTGTAAATGCATACATTAAAAAATATGAAGTCTGGCTGGGTGTGGTGGCTTATGCCTATAATCCTCGCACTTTGGAAGGCAGAGGTGGGCAGATCTCTTGAGCCCAGGATTTGAGATCAGCCTGGTCAACATGACAAAACCCCATCTCTACAAAAAGAGAAAAAACAATTGGCAGGATGTGGTGGCATATTCCTGTAATCCCAGCTACTTGGGAGACTAAGGTAAGAGGATCGCCTGAGCCTGGGGAGGTTGAGGCTGTAGGGATCTGTGATTACCCTACTGCACTCCAGCCTGGACAGAGTAAGACTCTGTCTCAAAAAAAAAAAAAAAAAAAAAAAAAATTAAGTCAATAACCTAACCTTTTACTAGAAAAGTATAAAAATAAGAGCAATAAAACAGAAGGAAAGAAATAATAAAGATTAAGTAAATAAAATATAAATAGCAAAAATCAATAAAAGTAAAAGTTGATCATTGAAAGGATCAAAATTGACAAACCTTGGGCTAGAATGACAATGAAAGAAGGGAGAAAATGGATGTTTATAAAAATAAAAAGGATCATAATGGAATACTATAAGCAACCAATTACCAAAAAGTTAGATAACCCTGAAAATGCACAATTTCCTAGAAAGATACAAAATACTTAGACTAACTTTAAAAATAAATGAAAAAATCTTTAAAAACCTACCAAAAGTAAAAAATATTGAGTCAGTAAAAGCTTCCTATAAATAAAAGTCAAGATCAAATTGGTCCTGCTCAGTTCTACAAAATGGATACGAAAGAATCAACATCAATACTTTACAAACTCTTCCAAAAAAAAAAAAAAAAGGCAAAGGAGAACGACAGGGTGAAGAGAAAAAAAGAAGAAAGTGGAGGAGGAGGAGAAAGGAACACATCACAATTCATTCTGTGAAGCCAATATCATCCCTTATACCAAATTCCAGACAAAAATGTTACAAGGGGAGGAAAAAAAAAAAAATAGAACAACCACTTTCATAAATATTGACACAAAAATTCTCAACATAATTATAATGAACCAAATCTAGCATCATATAAAAATAACTACACATTATAAGTAGGTGAAATTTATCCCAGGATTGAAAAGCTGGTTCAACATACAAACATACAACATACAAAACACAATCAATGTAATAAACTATGATATAAGAATAAAGCAATAATCTCAATAGATACAGAAATACCATTTGACAAAATCCAGCACCATTATATGATAACAGCAACAAAAATTAGGAATATAAGGGAAATTTCTCAAACTTATAAAGGGCATTTATGAAAAACTCAATCTAATATCATAATTCATGGTATAGGACTGAAAATTCTCCCACTACGTTCAGGAATGAGACAGTTACATCTGCTCTCATCACTTCTGTTCAATATTGTATTGGACACTCTTCCCAGAGCAACTGGACAAGAAGAAAACTTGGCATTTAGATTGGAAAGAAAGAAGTAAAGCTGTCTCTGTTTGCAAATGATATGATCTTGTATAAAGACAATGTTAAAAAAATTACTAAAATTCTATTAAAACTAAAAAATGAGTTTAGCAAAGCTGTAGGGTGCAAAGTCAATAAACAAAACATCAAAACCTTGTTTTGGGTATGTATATAGACATACCACATGACATACATACCATACATATACATATCATACAACACCAAAAGTGCAAGATATAGAAAACATCATTGACAGAAATTAAAGAAGGCCTAAACAAATGGAAAGACATTCATGATGATGAATTGAAAGACTCAGTACTGTTACAATGGCAATACTTCTGAAACTTATAGATTAAATATAATCTTCATAAAAATACCATCTATGATTTTTGAAGAAATTGGCAAGCTAATCCAAATTTTTATATATAAATGCAAGAGACTCAGGATAGCCAAAACAATTTTGAAAAAGAATGAAGTTGCAACACATATTTTCTTATTTCAAAACATACCAAAAAGCTACAGTAGTCAAAAGAGTGTAGTACTGGCCTAAGGATAGACATATAGATCAATGGAATGGAACTGAGAGACCAGAAATAAACCCAAATTTTTATTGTCTATTAATTTTTGACAAGGGTGCCCAGACAATCTAACAGGAGAGAATAGTCTTTCCAACAAGTGGTAATGGAAAAAATTAATATCCAATTATAAACACAAGAAGTTGGACACATATATCACACTGTATACAAAAAGTACCTCAAGGCCGGGCGCGGTGGCTCACGCCTGTAATCCCAGCACTTTGGGAGGCCGAGGCGGGTGGATCACAAGGTCAGGAGATCGAGACCATGGTGAAACCCCGTCTCTACTAAAAATAGAAAAAATTAGCCGGGCGCAGTGGCGGGCGCCTGTAGTCCCAGCTACTCGGGAGGCTGAGGCAGGAGAATGGCGTGAACCCGGGAGGCGGAGCTTGCAGTGAGCCGAGTTTGCGCCACTGCACTCCAGCCTGGGCGACAGAGCAAGACTCCGTCTCAAAAAAAAAAAAAAAAAAAAAAAAAAAAAAAAAAGTACCTCAAAATGTACTGTTTACTCAAGTGTAAGAGATAAAATGTGATACATATACACCATGAAATATTATGCACCCATTAAACAAAATGAGATCATGTTATTTGCAGGGACATGGATGAAGCTGGAGGCTACTATCATTAGATATTTAACACAGGAACAGAAAACCAAATACCACATGTTCTCACTTGTAAGTGTGACTTAAATGATGAGAACACATGGACACATACAGGGGAACAACACACACTGGGACCTAGCAGAGGGTGGAGGGTAGGATGAGGGAGAGTATCAGGAAAAATAACTAATGGGTACTAGGCCCAATAACTGGGTGATTAAATAATCTGTACAAAAACAAACAAACAAACAAAAAACCATGATACAAGTTTACCTATGTAACAAACCTGCATGTGTACCCCTGAACTTAATATAAAAGTGAAAAACACACACACACAAAACAAAAGTGAAAACAAATAAAAAGAAATGCCTATGATAGTGGGTTGAGCAATGATTTCTTAGATAGGGCACCAAAAGCATAAGCAGAAATTTAAAAAAATAAATTAGACTGCATAAAATGGTAAAACATTTGTGCTTCAATGAACTTAAATCTAAGACCTCAACCTATGAAACTACTACAAAGAAACTTTGGGGAAAATCTCCATGATATTAGTCTGTGCAAAAATTTCTTGAGTATTACCCTACAAGCACAGGCAACCAATATAAAAATGAACAAATGGTATCACAGAAAGTTAAAAAGCTTCTGCACTGCAAAAACAATCAACAAAGTGAAGGGACATCCCACAAAATTGGAGAAAATATTTGTAAACTACCCATCTAACTACCAGAATCTATAAGGAGCTCAAAAAACTCTATAAATATGTCTAATAATCTTATCAAAATATGGACAAAATATTTGAATAGACATGTCTCAAAAGAAGGCATACAAATGGCAAACAGGTATATGAAAAGGTGTTCAACATCACTGATCATCAGAGAAATGCAAATCAAAACTATAATGAGATATTATCTCACCCCAGTTTAAATGGCTTATATTCAAAGGCAGGCAGTAACAAATGTTGGTGAGGATGTGGAGAAAAGAGAATCCTCAAACACTGTTGGTGGGAATGTAAATTAGTACAACTGTGGAGAACAGTATGGAAGTTCCTCAAAACCTAGTAACAGAGCTACCATATGATCCAGCAATCTCAGTCCTGGGTATATACCCAAAATAAAAGAAATCCATTTATTGAAGAGATAGTTGCACTTTTGTGCTTGTTGCAGCACTGTTCACAATAGTCAAGATTTGGAAGCAACCTAAGTATCCATTGACAGATGAATGGATAAAGAAAATGTGATATATATCCACAATGGATTATGATTCAGCCATAAAAAATAAGATCTTGTCATTTGAAACAACATGAATGGAACTGGAGGTCACTATGTTAAGTGAAATAAGCCAGGCACAGAAAGATAAACATTGCATGTTCTCATTTGTTTGAGAGATACAAAAATCAAAACAACTGAACTCATGGAAACAGGGGGTAGAAGAATGGTTGCCCAAGGCAGGGAAAGGCAGGGAAAGGTAGCAGTGGGGGTGGGGGAAGAGGAGGTGGGAATGGTTAATGGGTACAAAACATAGGAAGAAGGAATAAGACCTACCTTTGATAGCACAACAGGGTGACTATAGTCAACAATAATGTAATTGTACATTTGAAAATAACTTTAAAGAATTTAATTGGATTATTTATATCTCAAAGGATAAATGCTTGAGGTGATGGATATCTCATTCTCCATGATATTCTTACTTCACCCTGTGTGCCTGTATCAAACCATCTCATGTAACCCATAAATATATATACCTACTATGCTCCCATAAAAATTAAAAAGAATCTCTATTAAGGAAGTAAAATAACCCAGAAAATGAGGGAAATATTTGTTTCAAATCATATATCTGATAAGAGGCTTGTATCTAGAATACATAAATAATACTTCTCATTAAATAATAAAAAGACAACTCAATTTATAAGCAAGCAATAGATTTATTTTGACTTTTCTGTAAATAAGATACACAAATGTCCACTATGCACACACACATGAAAAAATGCTCAATATCATTAGTCATTTGGAAAATGTAAATCAAAACCACAATGAGACACCACTTTGCACTTAACAGGGTGGCTAACATTTAAAAAATTAACAGGTTCAAGTGTTGGCAAAAGTGTGGGGCAACTGGGCCCTTACACATTGCTGGTGGAAATGTTAAATGTGCAGCCACTTTGGAAAATAGTAGAGTGTTTCCTCAAAATCTTAAACATTGAGTTACTATATGAATCAGCAACTTCATTCTTAGGTATATATCCAAGAGTAGTGAAGACATAGGTTCTCATAAAAACTTGTACACAAATGTTCATGGTGGCATTATTCATAATAGCCACAAAGTGGAAACAACTCAAATGTTCATAAAGTGATGAATGGATAATGTACAGTATATTGATATAATCAAATTCAATAATAAAAAGGAGTGAGGTTCTTACACATGCTACAGCATGAGTGAACCCTGAATATATTATTCTGTGTTGTATGAATTCATTTATACAAAATGTCAAAAATAGTCAAATCTAGAGAGTCGGAAAGGAGATTAGTGGTTTCCCAGGGCTGGGTTTGGGAAGAATGGAAAGTGACTGCCAATAACTACAGTTTTGGTTTTGTTTTTTTTCTGGGAGAAAAAAAATACAGTGAAATTAGGTGGTGGTGATGGTTATACAACCCTGTAAATTATTTTTTTGAAATGCATATTTTAAATGGGTGAACTGTATGGCAAGTGAATTAAAATATCTTAATAAGGTTTTAAAAGTAAAAGTAAAAGAAGCTAACATTTATTGAGTTCTTAATAGGTTCCCAGCACTCTGCTATTTACTTTCTATTTTTATTTCATCTAATTGTCATGACAGTTCTGGGAGTTAAGTATTATCATTAACCCTTTTTTATCAAAGGGTAAGCCAAAGATCAAAGAAGTTAAGTATGCCTAGGTTCCAGGTCCCACAGTGGATACATAGAACTTTGAATCTGAAACCAGGTTTGTTTGATTTCAAGGGTCATTCTGACAATTTTAGTTACTAATCTTCCCTATTTGGTCATCAGGAAAAAGGTGATCATTGAAGAAGAAATGGACACAGTGAAAGTGTGTGGAAGAAGGAAATAAGGGTCTGAGTATGGAACCTTGGGACAACATAATTACAGGGCCAAATAGAGGAATATCAACTGAGAAAAAGATCATATAGACTAATAGAAACATGAAGGAAGAGCAGCTTTTTTGACAGATATTAAATATATATCAGGTACTTATCATGTATTATTAGCATGTTAGGTGCTGAGAATACAATAAACAAAACATAATTTTTGTCCTCAAATAATCATATGTTACAAAAAATATATAAGTAATTTTTAAGACTCATGGCCAAAATTGAGATTCACCTTAGCATTTCTAGGCTTCTATTCGATGCTTATTCAGGGCTAAATTCACATGGTGTTTAGGAAACACAGCCGGAGGCAAAGTTATAGTACAGATAGGTGTCTTAAGCATCCCTATAGCGATTGGTTCTTTTTGTATTATTCCCTCTCTCAAACCACATTCCCCAAGCCCCTATACCTTTATGATGCTCAGTGATTTGTTACTTCTAGTTCCCATGTTATCTGGAAAGAATAAGCTATTAATCATTTAAACCTCAGTGTGAATGAATTAGTATTATGTGAAACTTTGGTAGGAAATAACTGACATAAGTCATGAGACTTAGGAAGATTTTCAGAAATGTAAAGTGATCAGAATAATATATTATTTACTCTGTTCCACTTATTGTTTTATATATAAATTCATATTTTTTAAAGTATTCCATTAATACTTTGAGAGCAGGATCCATATTTGCTATACATCCTAGAGAGATACTGCTGTTGGGTAACGATTCAAGAATAAATATATGCCTATTGCTTCACTGATTGATAATAATTATGTTAATTTTATTTTGATTATATTTCATATTTCCCAGGGAGTCAAAGTACATTTGACATATTTGTGCCCTTCATCAAAAATCAGAAAAAAAGAGATAATTCCCTTTCTATTTCAGTAATGACATCTAAATCCAAATGTTAACAATTATAATCTTTCCTTGTTTCCTTCTTTCCTTCCTTCTTTCCTTCTTTCCTTCTTGAGACCGAGTTTTGCTCTTGTTGCCCAGGCTGGAGTGCAATGGCACGATCTCAGCTCACCGCAACCTGGGTTCGAGGGATTCTCCTGCCTCAGCCTCCCATGTAGCTGGGATTACAGGAGCCCACCACCACGCCTGGCTAATTTTGTATTTTTAGTAGAGATGGGGTTTCTTCACGTTAATCAGGCTGGTCTCAAACTCCCAATCTCAGGTTATCCGCCCGCGTCGGCCTCCCAAAGTGCTGGGATTACAGGCGTGAGCCACCACGCTGGGCCTAATTATAATCTTTTTTTAATTATATCAATGCTTTATCCCTGACAGGGAGGTAGGGATGGTTAATGTGTATGAAACAACAAACTTTCAAATGCATTGTGCCATTCCTTCTCTCAGAGAGTGGTTTCTTATATTTTTGAAAGTCCAGGCTGTTGAACTAGGCCAAATGAGTGTTTCGTCCTTTACAGTATGCAGATCTCTGCTACCATGTTTATTTAAGACACCCACTGGGGTCAGGGAAAGGAAAATGATGCTCACTGTATCTTCAAAACCCTATTGAATAACTATCTATACACAGTAGGCCAAGTCCTGCAGTTCTTTTTTAGGCAAAGTTCCCTTTGTACTAATTAGGAGCTATCTCTACATGAGGATTTCTAACTTGGTAGAGTCTGATCTTAGAATAAAATATCCTTCATCCCTGTGGATTTCCTCAGACTCAAGTATATTGGAAAACTCAGAACCAAGGAATTTCTGGTGAAAAATATCTCTGCTCTTGTTTGAAAGCTACTGAAAGTTATAGTGGAAATTAGCACCTTAAACTTCTACACAAAAAAAAGTCTTCAACTCAGAGCCTCCTGAGAATGACAAATGTCAGGGAACAAGCCTTATTTATTGGAAAGGCAAAGCGGATGACCACCTACATTGCCTAATTTGAGGATAATGAGTTGGACCCCTTCCCCTTCTATCTTCCTCCCTAGCCTCTCTAGATCTGAAATGTTTGAGGTACTGGGCTACTATGAGGAAGAAGAAATCTGTGGATAAAGGAATGTGATTAATGATAATGGCATATTTAGTATGTTCAAGGAAGTACATAAGTTTCTCAGTACTCATAAAAATCCAGTGAGATAAGAATTACTACCCCTATTTTAAAACTGAGTCAGAAAGTCAAATACTGCATGTTCTCACTTATAAGTGGGAACTAAATAGTGTGTATACATTGCCGGAAAGTGTGAAATAATAGACATATGAGACTTGGAAGGGTGGTGGAGTGGGAGGTGGTGGGTGATGAGAAATTACTTAATAGTTACATTGTATATTATTTGGATGATTGATACACTAAAAGGTCAGACTTCACCACCACACAATATATCCATGTAAAAAAATTGCACTTGTACCCCTGACATTTATACCCGCAAAATTAAAATGAGTAAGCTGAGGTACAAGCAAGTTCAACAAATAGTCCATGGCCACACAGTTAACAAGTGGCAGGGGAAGCATTCAAATCCAGGTGGCTTGTTCCAGATCCTATGCTTATAACATGAAGGCCCCCAAATACTTTCAGTCAACGGCTGAGGGTCAGCCTAAGTGGACAAACAGTAGGTTATTCCATAGGTTTGAAATTGCTTCTTTGGCCAATAAGAGTAGAAAGATTAAATACCTATAACTTGTTTCTTAGAGAAATTTCCCTTTGAGGTGCTCTGAGCCTTAGAGTAGCCTGATCTGCAGAGGACTCTGTGGATTCCAGGAGTTCATGTAATACCACAAGAAGCTGTGCCATCTGCACATTTCATATCTCCTGTTGGTTTGTAAAGAAAGTATTTATCCCATTTCCAACCTCTAATCATTATTGCTATTTGAAGCTTCTGGAGTTTTTATTGAAAAATAACCCAGCACCTAATACTAATTTTTCCTTAAAGTTCTAGAAACTCATCGGCAAATGGATACTTTTTAAAAATGTGCCTGTTTGCACTTCAGTATGTCTACAGGGCAGATATTAACTCACTTCCCATAAAATATAATATCAATTCAAGGTAAACAAATCACATTTTCCATCCATCAGTTGAGTGCTTTCATTTTGCAGTTTTATCCAAAAACTACTTATTTACTGGACACTCTTATCTATTCTCTGCATGAACTCCCCTTGCAGTAAAGAAAGCTGAGAATTTTGACAGTATTGAAGATTTGGTTTTGATTTGAAACCAACTCAAGGTTTCACTTTGATTTCCTCCTCTTAGATACTAATATTTCATACAAAGCCATAATACCAAATATGTCCTGAGCTATGAGCACCTCTCTCTATTATGGAAGAAGTAGAAATATCTCCTGGGTAGCCCACCAACAACAAATTAATCTCTGAATTTGTCAAGGGATTTTCTCAGGGCAATAAATGATCTGATAACGATTGGAATTGCTGACACCTAGTCAAAGCAATATAAAAAGGGAATAGTCTATTGACTCTTCTGAGCATTTCACTTTAGAAATACTGCTCAATAGATGTTAAAGGGTAAAATGAAAGCATCATCTTTTATAATTGCCAAATGACGAAAATGCTCTACTTAGGAGGAATTTAAAGGCCCATTTGCCCACAAATCTTTTCTCCACCAGCATGTCAGGTTTCCTGAATAACCTGCCATTAGCATCTCCTCTTGGAGACCTGCTGAAGGGAGATAGAGTCATTTTACTCATTTAAGAGATTGTAGTTAGGTATCTCTTTACTGTGTTACTGTTATACACTGTATATCCTTCTCTCATGACATTCATCTTGCTGTCTTGTGATTGTTTATCTTTGGACTCTCACATTACATTCTTAGATCCCTGGGGAAAGGGAAAAATTAGACCAAATTTCCAGTGCTGAATGCAGTAACCAAAGTCAACTGTGTCGTATTTGTATACTAAATATTTCATAAATCATAACCAAATGGAGAAATGAAAAAGTAATAAAGACATAAATTACAAATTATAATAACAGCAATTTATGTTATTAAGCCATTACCACCCAGAGCTGAAAGCCAGAACATAAGCCCCCTTATGTTCGCTTTTCAAGTTCCAAGAAGGCCATAGATGAGCTTTATATAACTCATACAGTATGATCCAGAACAGTGTTAAAACAACAACAACAACAACAACACAACAACAACAATTAGTTGACAGTACTAATAAAACAAATAGTTTACTATTTAAAATGTCATTATGTTTGGCTTTTCATGGAAGATTGAACAATGTCACAATATAGGGTCAATATTCCCATGCAGCCATCATCTATTGTTCCCTTTGGATAGGCATGAGCTTTGCTTTTGTTTAAAGTTCCTACTTGACTTACTTCATTCCTTTATGTTAGCTGCCTGAAAAATAGAGCTATTTGAGATTATGTCCTAAGGGAAGATGACACAGTATATTATCTATGAAAGTTGTAATTGAGAGAAGGGAATAAGTCACTGAATTAGAAGGGCATGAATGAATGGGGATCAAAGTGAGAACTACCACCACTTCATGAGGGCACTGGGTATCTTGCAGAAAGGAGTAGCAGTACTAAAGAAAACCTCTGTCTTACTTCATAATTTTTTTTAAGAGTCAACCCTGTAAAGAAGGATGCCCACAGGGTCAGGTGTTAAGACATTTTCTTCCCTTATAGATCAAGAAGTAATATATATAGTCCAACTTAGAACTTCATACTACAAACACTATTTTCACTGAAGCAAAGGTTTAAGTTAATGTGGAAGCTGAAAATAAGTGAATAAAGTGGCTCAGATGGTGTTTGCCCAATTAAAGAGCCAATCAGTAATTTCTTTTCATCAACCTTGGAATATAATTTTGCTTTCTTCAATTCATATGCAAATGCACTTTCTCAAATGCAAAAAAAAAAAAAAAAGGTGCACAAAGAATTCAAACATTATTTATCCGAAGACTAGGGTTATAACATGCCAAGTAAAATTTTTATAAACCTTTTCCTTCAGTTTTTGTACAATAAAACTGCTGTTTCTATTCACCTAGGGCTTTTTTCTTTCTTATTTTTTTTGAGGGAACTGGTGACTGTGATTACAGCAGAATGTCTTTTTCAGTCATGTTCAAAATAGCAAAATTTTCTTTTAAAATATTATTGACAAATGTAAAGTGTTTCTATAACAGAATGTAATTTTATAAAACCAAGTATTTGTTAGAAACAACAGGCACTATGGGAACTATTTTGACTTATTGTTTTCATATCTTTTGGGCATAAAACCTCATCAAAAGATGGTGAGCTGAAAAACATTGGAAAGAAAGTAAAGAAATAAGGTTTGCACCAACCAGATTTTGAAATGCTTCCATATATCAGTAAATCCAGTAATATTTCTATTTAAGAATTAAACACACTTCTTCCTATGTGAAGTGATTCAATTACTTTTACCATTACAGGTTGAATAATCATTATCCACAACCCTTTGGACAAGAATTGTCTCAGATTTTGACTTTTTTTTTCAGATTTTGGAGTATTTGCATTACACTTACAGGTTGAGCCTCTCTAATCTGAAGATCTGAAATCACAAATGTTCCAATGAGTATTTCCTTTGAGTATCATGTGGGTACTCAAAAAGTTCAGAATTTGACTTTTTGGATTTTGGATGCTCAACCTGTACTACCAGTAGTTATAAAAAAACAAAACAAAAAAAAGAGGTGTGAGTGGATAAAAATGCTTGAGATGAGAAAATAGATATTCATGGGTAGATAAAATAAATTTAAACTATGAAAATATTAAAATGTGTCCTAAAACCCCCATTATATACTATTCTTCTAGAAAAAAATATTAAGACATTCCCTAAATCACTGTCTAGAAAGATAGTTCCCAAAATTGTATTTTTAGAGCTTGAGTGAAGAAATACTCTCTTCACAGTAAGATTGTGATTTTTGGTTTTAACCTATAAGGCCTTAGTGATTTCAGTAAAGCACATACTAATTGTCATGGTTGAAATAAGAAAGGCTCTTTCAAAATCCAAAATGTTTAATGATTATTTCCTATATTATAATAATTTGAGATATAATATTTATTGAGCATTTATTAGGTACCTTTCTAAACCTTTTACATAAATTAATTTGTGTCATCATTGTTCTTTATAAGTATTTCTCTCTCTTTCTCTGTGTGTTTGTGTATATATTTGTGAGTTATATATTATGAGATAGATATGATAATTATCCTCATTTTACACATAAGAAAACTGAGGCTCAGAGAGGTAAAGCAGCTAGCCATAGATCACATCACTAATCAATGTTGAAAATAGCGTTTTAATCCACATCTTTCAAACTTCAAAGCTCATCCTCATTCCATTTGGACACACAAACTTACACTATGATAAGCAGCTCTCATCTTTTAAATATGAAGGTGCTACTTTCCAAGTATTGAGACTGAATTTCCAGAGTCACTCACTCTTCTATTTTCTTTGTGAATGAGAGATTACTAGAATGTATATAGAACAGAAATAAATATGGGTCAAGAGACACTACTGGATTAGTGAGGTGATCTAAGTGATAGCTATGGTCCATGTCTTGAAGTACAAGAAAAAAAGAAAAGGACTGAAACTTGGGTGTTTTCAGCAAGCAGAAACTTCTGATAACAGATACTTTCTACTGACAATTACCTGGCCAAGCCCTAAAACATAGAATACTGACATTGAGAAATGGTGTGACAAAGATGAATTATTATTTGTAAAGCCAATATACCACACTCTGCATAATCATACTGCAGTTTCCTTTTTCCATGCTAGTAGACCTAATCTACTTTGTCTCATGGGAAGAAATAAATTGATGGTGACCCACAGGAATAAGGAATTAATTACCTGGGTTAGATGTACCCACAAAGAGAGCTTTGTAAATGTAATGATCTCAGTTCTTTGGGAGGCTGAGGCAGGATAATCACCTGAGTCCAGGAGTTTGATACCAGTCTGAGCAACATAACAAGACCTTGTCTCTACAAAAAATTAAAAACTTAACGAGGCATGGTGGCATGCACCTGTAGTCCCAGCTACTTGAAAAGCTGAGTTCGGAAGATCTTTTGAGTTCAGTAGTTAGAAGTTGCAGTGAGCTATGTTAACGCCACTGCACTCCAGCCTAGGTGACAAAGTGAAAAAAAAGAAAGAAAGAAAAATAATAGTAAATGGCAGGGATTATCATTGTTTGGCCATTCTGGTATAAATTGGCTATTGAAAAACCATAAATTTTGGACCACTGTGAATTAGTTGGAAGCAAAAAACAAACGAAGCAAAAAAACCAAAAAAACAAAAAAAACACCTCTTTGCCCTCTTGCTGCACAATAACAAGTTTGTTCTGGGAAATATCAACTTCAAATCTAATTTACACAAACCCCCAAATGGTAGTTTACTATTTAACAGAACTGTGTTATAAGTTTAGTATCAGCACCAAAAAAAAAAAAAAGAAAAAGAAAAAGAAAAAAAAAAAAAAAAAACACTTGCCCTTAGTGTTGAAGAAAGTGCAGGCATAGTGCACAGTGGAAAGTGCATTGGATCAGTGTTAAGGGACCTAATTCTAGTCTGAATTCTCCTAACTACCTATTATGTTCTGAATGTTTGTGTCCTCCCTAAATTTATATGTTGAATCTTAACTCCTATAGTGATGATATTAAGAGTTGGGGCCTTTAGGGGGTGATTAGGTTATGAGGGCTTTTCCCTGACAAATGGAATTAGTGTCTTTAAGAAAGAAGCTCTGGGGGAGGTTTTTAGACCCTCCTTTCACTCTCCCACCATGTGAGAAAACATAGAAGGCACTATTTATGAGGAATGGACACTCACTGGACACTGAATCTTCTGGGACCTTGATATCAGACTTCCCAGACTCTGAAACTGTGAGCAATAAATTTCTGTTGTTTACAACTTACCCAGTCTACTGTATGTTGTTATAGCAGCCTGAACATACTGAGACACTACCCAGTAGAAAATCCTTATAACTCCCAAGTTTACTATTTTTGTTGTAGCACAGGGGTCATCACACTCTTTCTGTAAGGGTCTGTGGAGTAAATATTTTATGTATTGTTGGCCATAAAATCTCTGTTGCAACTACTAAACTCAGCTCTTGTGGCACAGAAACAACAATAGACAATACATAAACAAATGGCCATGGCTGTGTTCCAATAAACTTTATTTACAGAAACAGGTGCTGGGCTGGATTTGGCCCACTGGTCATAATTTGCCAAACCTTGCCTAGGAAATAACAAGTTGAACCAGATTATTAAATTCAAACCTGTTAAGTATAAGGATAATTTTGAGGAGCATTTATAAAATACAGATTTTTGAGGCCCCCTTCCTTTACTGAATGAAAATCCCCAGGGGAAGGCCTAGGAATTTATAAGACTCACGCTCCTAAAGTAATTTAATTGCACATCCTCAGACAATGTTTGACAATCACTGGAGCAGATGATTTCTAAGTCCTCTTCTAATCCCAATATTCTTTGATGAATAAGGGTTTTCAATCAAGGGATTTGATCAAAATTTGAAATACCTATTAATATAAAATATATTGAAATAATTTGCTACTTTTAATGAGAGGAACTTTAAGAATAATTTAACTTTTGGAAGATATTGTCAGAAAAGTCTGTAAAAGACATGGATATATAATAAACATTAATACTCTAAAAAAAACACTCAGAAGTCCTTGGATTTCATTTTCTGAAGCACTTCTTTTACAGCAGTGACTTTTAATCTTTTTGGTATATTTTGCACTTTGAATGTACTTTTTCATCCAAGCCTAATTTTGTAACATTCATGCATTATTCATTTAGAAAATATTGGTTGAGTTACGCAGATCTTCCAAATATTGACACCTTTCATTTCATAATATCAAAATATCACATTAATATCACCATCAATCTCCTGAGAAAAGTTTTTGTTTTTTTTTAAATTATGAATCTGTCACCTCTCAGTGACGGTTACAAATTTTCCAAAATATTAATTTTCACTAGAAAGCACAAATGTTAACATTGTCAACAAATACTCTCTTTTGCTTTCCTTCATGTGAAAAGCTCACTTTCATCTTTTAAAAATCTACCAAATACCTAAGTGTAACTAAACATATTTTATCAGTCCTTTAAGGAAAAATGTTATTCCATAAAAACTTGGCCAGTTCAGCTAGCAATTCAAACAATCATACAAGTGCTTTTTTTGACATAATTAAAATACTATGATAGGCAGTAGTACTCTATACATAATTCCCATTTTTTTCACACAGAATATCTGCAAATGTGTGCTAAAAATTGATATTTTATGAAATTAAAAATTTTGACTACTTCATCAAGGATATTCCTAAGTAAAACTTGGGCTTTTCCTTGTTATAATCCTGGTTTCAAACTGCAAGTTTTAGGCAATGAAAAATATAATCACTGAAATGTTCTGGTGATACTACCTCAATTTATGCTGAAGCTCTAGCAGTTTTACCCACCATTAATTTTGCACTATCTGCACAAATGTCAACACAATGAAAAAGGCAAAAAAGTCCTGATATTACTGCAAAATAATTTTGATATTACAGACCCCTTAAAGGGTCTCAGTGGCCCTCAGTGCTCAATGGACTAGTCTTCCAGAAAAATAACTCTAGAGAAGCTTACTTTAAAATATATTCTGTAGAGTACTAGTTTTTTAATTGCTCCACAACAAATCCCTTATTTTAAACATTCATAGAACATATTAGCATAGTATTGAAAGATCTAAAATTCTTATGGCAAGTAAAGTTCTATAATAAGAAATGTAGAATGATAAATTCTGAAATTTCCTGTATAGAAACACAACTGATTTTTGGCATTTGTCTTATATATTGCAACTTTACTGAATTTGTTTATTAGTTCTAACAGGTGTTTTATAGAATCTTCAGGTTTTTATAAAAAATAACTATGTCATCTGCAAACACAGATAAGTTTACTTCCCCTTTTCACATTTGGGTGCCTTTTTAAATTTCTTTTTCTTGCCTAAGTGCTCTGATTAGGACTTCTACAACTATAGAAGTGATGAGACTGGACATCTTAGCCTTCTTCCTGATATTCCTAGTATCAGAGGAAAAATTTTGCATTTTTCCCCATTGAGTATGATGTTAGCTACAGGCTCTTCAAATGTATTCTTTAATATATTGAGTTCATTGCCTTCAATTCCTAGTTTGATGAGTGTATTTTATCATGCAAGTGTGTTGGATTTTTTTTCACACTGTTTTTCCACATCAATTGAAAAGTATATGTACGTTTTGTCCTTTATTTTGTGGAAGTTGTGTATTACACTAATTGACTGTCATATGATGAACCATCCATGAATTCCAGGAATACATCCTATATAGTATTGATGTGTAATACTTTTAAGATTCTATTGAATTTAGCTTGCTAACATTTTCATTAATTTATAATTTATAATTTGTTGTTGGTACATAGGTATATACATATATATATGTATGACTTACATATGATATTTTGATACAAACATGGACTACATAATAATCACATCATGGAAAATGGGGCATTGAACCCCTCAGGCATTTGTCCTTTGTGTTATAAAAAAAATCCAGTTATAGTCTTCTAGATATTTTAAAATGTAGAAACAAATTATTATTTACTATATTCATCCTGTTATGCTATCAAATAGTAGGTCTTATTCATCTTTCTACCTATTTTATTTGTACCCAATAACCATCCCCACCTGTCTCTCAACTCCTACTACACTTTCCAGTCTCTGGTGACTATCTTCTACTTTTCCTCTTCATGAGTTCAATTATTTTGACTTTTAGCTCCCACAAATAAGTGAGAACATGTGATGTTTGTCGTTCTGTGCCTGGTTTATTTCACTTAACATAGTGACCTCCAGTTCCATCCATGTTGTTGCAAATGACAGGATATCATTCTTTTTTATGGCTGAAGCATACTTCATTGTGTATAAGTACCACATTTTCTTTATCCATCTGTTGATGGATACTTAGGTTGCTTCCAAATCTTGCCTATTGTGAATAGTGCTGCAACAGACATGGGAGTGCAGATATCTCCCATGCAGATATCTTCAACATACTCATTTCCTTTCTTTAGGATATATACCTAATAGTAGGATTGCTGGATCATATAGCAGCTCTATTTTTACTTTTTTGAGGAATCTTCACATTGTTTTTCATAGTTGTACTAACTTACATTTCCACCAACAGTGTACAATGGTTCCCATTTATCCCCAACCTTGCCAGCATTTTTATTGCCTGTGTTTTGGATTCAAGTCATTTTAACTGAGGTGAGATGATACTACATTGTAGTTTTGATTTGCATTTCTGTGATGATCAATGATACTGAGCATCTTTTCATACGCCTGTGTGCCATTTGTATGTCTTCTTTTGAGAAATGTCTATTCAAAATTCTTGTCCATTTTTGATGGGATTATTAGATTTTTACATTTAGGGTTAAGTATCTTATATATTCTGGTTATCAATCCTTTGTCAGATGCATAACTTTCAAATTTTTCTCCCATTCTGTGGGTTGTCTCTTCACTGTGTTGTTTCCTTTGCTGTGCAGAAGGTTTTTTAACTTGATGTGATCCCATTTGACCATTTTTGCTTTGGATGCCTATGGTTGTAGGTATTGCTCAATAAATTTTCAGCCAGATCAATGACCTAGAGAGTTTCTCCAAAGTTTTCTTGTAGTAAGCATATAGCTTGGAGTCTTAGAGTTAACAATTTAATTCATTTTTATTTTATTTTTGTATATGGCGAGAGATAGAAGTCTAGATTCATTATTACGAATATGGATTTCCAGTTTCCCCAGCACCATTCATTGAAAACACTGTCTGTTTTCCCCAGTGTAAGCTCTTGCACCTTTGTCAAAAATGAGTTCACTGTAGGTGTGTGGATTTGTTGCTGGGTTCTCTATTCTGTTCTGTTGTTTGTTTTAAAGCCAGTAACATGCTGTTTTGGCTACCATCCCTCCGTACTATAATTTGCTTTTTTGTTGTTATTGTTGTCTTTTTTGTTGTTGTTGTTGTTGTTTTGTTTATTTATTATTATTATACTTTAAGTTCTAGGGTACATGTGCATAACGTGCAGGTTTGTTACATATGTATACTTGTGCCATGTTGCTGTGCTGCACCCATCAACTCGTCATTTACATCAGGTATAACTTCCAATGCAATCCCTCCCCCCTACCCCCTCCCCATGATAGGCCCCGGTGTGTGATGTCCCCCTTCCCGAGTCCAAGTGATCTCATTGTTCAGTTCCCACCTATGAGTGAGAACATGCGGTGTTTGGTTTTCTGTTCTTGTGATAGTTTGCTGAGAATGATGGTTTCCAGCTGCATCCATGTCCCTACAAAGGACACAAACTCATCCTTTTTTATGGCTGCATAGTATTCCATGGTGTATATGTGCCACATTTTCTTAATCCAGCTTGTCACTGATGGACATTTTGGTTGATTCCAAGTCTTTGCTATTGTGAATAGTGCCGCAATAAACATACGTGTGCATGTGTCTTTATAGCAGCATGATTTATAATCCTTTGGGTATATACCCAGTAATGGGATGGCTGGGTCATATGGTACATCTAGTTCTAGAGCCTTGAGGAATCGCCATACTGTTTTCCATAATGGTTGAACTAGTTTACAATCCCACCAACAGTGTAAAAGTGTTCCTATTTTTCCACATCCTCTCCAGCACCTGTTGTTTCCTGACTTTTTAATGATCGCCATTCTAACTGGTGTGAGATGGTATCTCATTGTGGTTTTGATTTGCATTTCTCTGATGGCCAGTGATGATGAGCATTTTTTCATGTGTCTGTTGGCTGTATGAATGTCTTCTTTTGAGAAATGTCTGTTCATATCCTTCGCCCACTTTTTGATGGGGTTGTTTGTTTCTTTCTTGTAAATTTGTTTGAGTTCTTTGTAGGTTCTGGATATTAGCCCTTTGTCAGATGAGTAGATTGCAAAAATTCTCTCCCATTCTGTAGGTTGCCTGTTCACTCTGATGGTAGTTTCTTTTGCTGTGCAGAAGCTCTTTAGTTTAATGAGATCCCATTTGTCAATTTTGGCTTTTGCTGCCATTGCTTTTGGTGTTTTAGACATGAAGTCTTTGCCCATGCCTATGTCCTGAATGGTATTGCCAATGTTTTGTTCTAGAGTTTTTATGGCTTTAGGTCTAAAACTTAAGTCTTTAATCCACCTTGAATTAATTTTTGTATAAGGTGTAAGTAAGGGATCCAGTTTCAGCTTTCTACTTATGGCTAGCCAGTTTTCCCAGAACCATTTATTAAATTAGGAATCCTTTCCCCATTTCTTGTTATTGTCATGTTTGTCAAAGATCAGATGATTGTAGATGTGTGGTATTATTTCTGAGGGCTCTGTTCTGGTCCATTGGTCTATATGCCTGTTTTGGTACCAGTATCATGCTGTTTTGGTTACTGTAGCCTTGTAGTATAGTTTGAAGTCAGGTAGCGTGATGCCTCCAGCTTTGTTCTTTTGGATTAGGATTGTCTTGGCAATGTGGGCTCTTTTTTGGATCCATATGAACTTTAAAGCAGTTTTTTCCAATTCTGTGAAGAAAGTCATTGGTAGCTTAAAGGGGATGGCATTGAATCTATAAATTACATTGGGCAGTATTGCCATTTTAACGATATTGATTCTTCCTATCCATGAGCATGGAATGATCTTCCATTTGTTTGTGTCCTCTTTTATTTCATTGAGCAGTGGTTTGTAGTTCTCCTTGAAGAGGTCCTTTACATCCCTTGTAAGTTGGATTCCAAGTATGTTATTCTCTTTGAAGCAATTGTGAACGGCAGTTCACTCATGATTTGGCTCTCTGTTTGTCTGTTATTGGTATACAGGAATGCTTGTGATTTTGGTACATTGATTTTGTATCCTGAGAATTTGCTGAAGTTGCTCATCAGCTTAAGGAGATTTTGGGCTGAGACGATGGGGTTTTCTAAATATACAATCATGTCATCTGCAAACAGGGACAATTTGACTTCCTCTTTTCCTAATTGAATACCCTTTATTTCTTTCTCCTGCCTGATTGCCCTAGCCAGAACTTCCAACACTATGTTGAATAGGAGTGGTGAGAGAGGGCATCCCTGTCTTGTGCCAGTTTTCAAAGGGAATTTATCCAGTTTTTGCCCATTCAGTATGATATTGGCTGTGGGTTTGTCATAAATAGCTCTTATTATTTTGAGATACGTCCCATCAATACCGAATTTATTGAGAGTTTTTAGCATGAAGGGCTGTTGAATTTTGTTGAAGGCCTTTTCTGCATCTTTTGAGATGATCATGTAGTTTTTGTCTTTGGTTCTCTTTATATGCTAGATTACATGTATTGACTTGCATATGTTGAACCAGCCTTGCATCCCAGGGATGAAGCCAACTTGATCATGGTCGATAAGTTTTTTGATGTGCTGCTGGATTCGGTTTGCCAGTATTTTATTGAGGATTTTTGCATCGATGTTCATCAGCTATATTGGTCTAAAATTATATTTTAATTGTGTCTCTGCTTTGGTATCAGGATGATGCTGGCCTGATAAGATGAGTTAGCGAAGAGTCCCTCTTTTTCTATTGATTGGAAGAGTTTCAGAAGGAATGGTACTAGCTCCTCTTTGTACCTCTGGTAGAATTCGGATGTGAATCCGTCTGGTCCTGGACTTTTTTTGGTTGGTAGGCCACTAATTATTGTCTCAATTTCAGAGCCTGTTATTGGTCTATTCAGGGATTCGACTTCTTCCTGGTTTAGTCTTGGGAGGGTGTAGGTGTCCAGGAATTTATCCATTTCTTCTAGATTTTCTAGTTTATTTGCATAGACGTATTTATAGTATTCTCTGATGGTAGTTTGTATTTCTGTGGGATCGGTGGTGATATCCTCTTTATCATTTTTTATTGCATCTATTTGATTCTTCTCTCTTTTCTTCTGTATTAGTCTTGCTAGCGGTCTATCAATTTTGTTCATCTTTTCAAAAAACCAACTCCTGGATTCATTGATTTTTTGAAGGTTTTTTTGTGTCTTTATCTCCTTCAGTTCTGCTCTGATCTTAGTTATTTCTTGCCTTCTGCTAGCTTTTGACTGTGTTTGCACTTGCTTCTCTAGTTCTTTTAATTGTGATGTTAGGGTGTCAATTTTAGATCTTTCCTGCTTTCTCTTGTGGGCATTTAGTGCTATAAATTTCTCTCTACACACTGCTTTAAATGTGTCCCAGAGATTCTGGCATGTTTTGTCTTTGTTGTCATTGGTTTCAAAGAACGTCTTTATTTCTGCCTTCATTTCGTTATGTACCCAGTAGTCATTCAGGAGCAGGTTGTTCAGTTTCCATGTATTCGAGTGGTTTTGAGTGAGTTGCTTAATCCTGAGTTCTAGTTTGATTGCACTGTGGTCTGACAGACAGTTTGTTATAATTTCTGTTCTTTCACATTTACTGAGGAGTTCTTTACTTCCAACTATGTGGTCAATTTTGCAATAAGTGCGATGTGGTGCTGAGAAGAATGTATATTCTGTTGATTTGGGGTGGAGAGTTTTGTAGATGTCTATTAGGTCTGCTTGATTCAGAGCTGGGTTCATTTCCTGAGTATCCTTTTTAACTTTCTGTTTCGTTGATCTGTCTAATGTTGACAGTGGAGTGTTAAAATCTCCCATTTTTATAGTGTGTGAGTCTAAGTCTCTTGGTAAATCTCTAAGGACTTGCTTTATGAAACTAGGTGCTCCTGTATTGGGTGCATATATATTTAGGATAGTTAGCTCTTCTTGTTGAATTGACCCCTTTACCATTATGTAATGGCCTTCTTTGTCTCTTTTGATCTTTGTTGGTTTCAAGTCTGTTTTATTAGAGACTAGGATTGCAACCCCTGCCTTTTTTTGTTCTCCATTTGCTTGCTAGATCTTCCTCCATCCCTTTATTTTGAGCCTATGTGTGTCTCTGCATATGAGATGGGTCTCCTAGATACAGAAAACTGATGGGTCTTGACTCTTTATCCAATTTGCCAGTCTGTGCCTTTTAATTGGAGCATTTAGCCCATTTACATTTAAGGTTAATATTGTTATGTTTGAACTTGATCCTGCCATTATGATATTAGCTGGTTATTTTGCTCGTTAGTTGATGCAGTTTCTTCCTAGCATCTATGGTCTTTACATTTTGGCATGTTTTTGCAGTGGCTGGTACCAGTTGTTCCTTTCCATGTTTGGTGCTTCCTTCAGGAGCTCTTGTAGGGCAGGCATGGTGGTGACAAAAATGTCTCAGCATTTGCTTGTCTGTAAAGGATTTTATTTCTCCTTCACTTATGAAACTTAGTTTGGCTGGATATGAAATTCTGGGTTGAAAATTCTTTTCTTTAAGATTGTTGAATATTGGCCCCCACTCTCTTCTGGCTTGTAGAATTTCTGCCGAGAGATCTGCTGCTAGTCTGATGAGCTTCCCTTTGTGGGTAACTCGACCTTTCTCTCTGGCTGCCCTTAACAGTTTTTCCTTCATTTCAACTTTGGTGAATCTGACAATTATGTATCTTGGAGTTGCTCTTCTTGATGAGTATCTTTGTGGCCTTCTCTGTATTTCCTGAATTTGAATGTTGGCCTGCCTTGCTAGGTTGGGGAAGTTCTCCTGGATAGTACCCTGCAGAGTGTTCTCCAACTTGGTTCCATTCTCCCCGTCACTTTCAGGTACACCAATCGGACGTAGATTTGGTCCTTCCACATAGTCCCCTATTTCTTGGAGACTTTGCTCATTTGTTTTTACTCTTTTTTCTCTAAACTTCTCTTCTCACTTCATTTCATTCAGTTGATCTTCAATCACTGATACCCTTTCTTCCAGTTGATCGAGTCAGTTACTGAAGCTTATGCATTTGTCACATAGTTCTCATGTCATGGATTTCATCTCTATCAGGTCGTTAAGGACTTCTCTGCATTGGTTATTCTAGTTAGCCATTCATCAGATCTTTTTTCAATATTTTTAGTTTATTTGTGCTGGGTTCATAATTCCTCCTTTAGCTCAGAGAAGTTTGATTGTCTGAAGTCTTCTTCTCTCAACTCATCAAAGTCATTCTCCATCCAGCTTTGGTCCATTGCTGGCAAGGAGCTGCATTCCTTTGGAGGGGGATAGGTGCTCTGATATTTAGAATTTCCAGCTTTTCTGTACTGCTTTTTCCCCATCTCTGTGGTTTTATCTACCTTTGGTGTTTGATTATGATGATGTACAGATGGGGTTTTGGTGTGGATGTCCTTTCTGCTTGTAATTTTTCCTTCTAACAGTCAGGACCCTCAGCTGCAGGTCTGTTGGAGTTTGCTCAAGGTCCACTCCAGACCCTGTTTGCCTAGGTATCAGCAGCAGATGCTGCAGAAGAGTGAATATTGCTGAACAGCAAATGTTGCTGTCTGATCGTTCCTCTGGAAGCTTCGTCTCAGAGGTGTACCTGGCCATGTGAGGTGTGAGGTGTCAGTCTGCCCCTAGTGGGGATGTCTCCCAGTTAGGCTACTCGGGGGTCAGGGACCCACTTGAGAAGACAGTCTGTCCATTCTCAGATCTCAAACTCCATGCTGGGAAAACCACTACTCTCTTCAAAGCTGTCAGACAGGGACATTTACATCTGCAGAGGTTTCTACTGCCTTTTGTTTGGCTATGCCCTGTCCCCAGTGGTGGAGTTTACAGAGGCAGGCAGGCTTCCTTGAGCTGCAGTGGGCTCCACCCAGTTCAAGCTTCCCAGCCACTTTGTTTACCTACCTAAGCCTCCACAATGTCAGGCACCCCTCCCCAAGCCTTGCTGTCGCCTTGCAGTTTGATCTCAGACTGCTATGCTAGCAATGAGGGAGGCTCCATGGGCGTGGGACCCTCTGAGCCAGGTGAGGGATATAATCTCCTGGTGTGCCGTTTGCTAAGACCCTTGGTAAAGTGCAGTATTACAGTGGGAGTGACCCAATTTTCCAGGTGTTGTGTGTCACGGTTTCCCTTGGCTAGGAAAGGGAATTCCCTTCCCCCTTGTGCTTCCCGGGTAAAGCAATGCCTCACTCTGCTTTGGCTCTCACTCAGTGGGCTGCACCCACTGTCCAACATGCCCCAGTGAGATGAACCCAGTACCTCAGTTGAAAATGCAGAAATCACCCATCTTCTGTGTTGCTCACGCTGGGAACTGGAGGCTGGAGCTGTTCCTATTTGGCCATTTTGGTGCGGATCCTCCCCAACTGACTCTGTCGTTTCTCTTAATGTCTCATTTTACAGTCTATGTCTTGAAAAAGTTGTTATTTTGCTATTATTTGTTGGTATATCATTTAGCCTTTCTACTTAAGAGTAGTTTACACACCACAGTTACAGTGTTATAATATTCTGTTTTTCTATGTGCTTACTATTATCAGTGAGTTTTGTGTCTCCAGATGGTTTCTTCTTGCTCATTAACATCCCTTTCTCTAGGATTAAAGAACTCCTGTTAGCTTTTCTTGAAGGACAGATCTGATGTTGATGTAATTCCTAAGCTTTAGTTTGTCAGGGAAAGGCTTTCTTTCCTCTTCATGCTTGTAGGACATTTTCACCAGATATACTATTTCAATAAAAGTATTTTTCCCTCAGCACTTTAAATATGTCATGCCACTCTCTCATGGCCTGTAAAGTTTTCAGTTAAAAAGTCAACTGCAAGACATATTGGAGCTCTACTGCATGTTATTTGTATTTTATTTTATCGCTGATTTTGTATCCTTTGTTTATCCTTGACTTTTGGCAGTTTAATCATTAAATGCCTTGAAGTAGTCTTCTTTGGGTTCAATCTGCTTAGGTGTCTATAACCTTCTTATACTTGAATGTTGATCACTTTCTCTAGGTTTTGGAAATTCTCTTATATTATCCCTTTGAATAAACTTTCTATCCCTATCTTTTTCTCTGTCTTCTCTCTCAGGCCAATAACTCTTAGATTTGCCCTTTTGAGTCTATTTTCTAGATCTTGCAGACATGCTTCATTCTTTTTTATTATTTTTTCTTTTGTCTCCTCTGTGTATTTTCAAATGGTCTGTATTTACACTCAGTAAATTCTTTCCTCTATTGGATCAATTCTGCTGTTAAAGACTAGTATGTCAGTTGCATTGTCATCTTTAGAATTTCTGCTTTTTATTTATTTCAATCTCTTTGTTAAATTTGTCTAATGGAATTCTGAATTCCTTCTCTGTGTTATCTTGAGTATCTTTGAGTTTCCTCAACACAGTGATTTTGAATTCTCTGTCAGAAAGCTCACATATCTGCCTTTCTCCAGGATTGTTTCCAGTTTTTTAATTTAGTTTGTTTGTTGAGGACATGTTTTTCTGGATTATCTTCATGCTTATAGGCATTCATCACTGATATTCATCTGTATCTGGGCATTTAAGGGCTAGGTATTTAATGTCGTTATTGCAGTCTGGGCTTATTTGTGCCTGTCCTTTTTGAGAAGGTTTTCCAGATATTCAAAGGGACTTGGGGCCCAAACCCAGTGATGCTGTGGTTTTTGCAGACTCATAGAAGTACGACTTTGGTGGTCATGGATAAGATTTGGAAGAATTCTCTCGATTACCAAGCAGAGACTCTTGTTTTTTCCCCCTACATTCTCCACAGAAAACTGAGTCTCTCTGTGTTAAACCTCCTGAAACTGGGGGCATGTTAATGCAAGCACCCTTTAGGTCACCAACATTGGGACTCCAGTGGGCCAGACCTGAAGTCAGAATAGCACTGGATCTCTCTCAAGGCCCACTGTAACCACTACCTGGCTACCACCTATTTTCACACAAGACCCTGGAGCTCTATGATTAGCAGACAGTGAAGCCAGCCAGGTTTGTGTCCTTCCCTTCAGGGTGGTGAATTTACCAAGACCCTGGATGGGTCCAGAGATATTGTCTGGGAACCAGGAATTGGAATAAAAAGCCATAGAAATTTACCTGCTATTCTGTTCTACTGTTACTAAGCTAGCACTCAAACCACAATACAAAAGTTCTTCCCATTCTTTCCTTTCTACAGGTAGAGGAGCCTCTCCCTGTGGCCACCACCACCACCGACCCACATGGGGTTCTGCCAGGCCACTGATGATGGATGGTCACCTTAAAACCCAAGGGCTCTTCCGACAACTTATGATGAATGCTACCAGGACTGGGACTCATCCTTCAGGGCAGTAGGCTCCCCTCTGGTCTAGGGAGGGGTCCACAAATGCTGTCCGATAGCCCAGGCCTGACAGTTTGCTAATATTTGGTTAAGGATTTTTATGTCAACATTCATCAGGGATGCCTGTAGTCTCAGGTACTCTAGAGGCTGAGGTGGGAGGATCGCTTGAGCCTGGGAAGCAGAGGTTGCAGTGAGTTGAGATCGTGCCTCTGCACTCCAGTCTAGATGACAGAGTGAGACACCGTCTCAAATATATATATATTCTCAAAATATAGTCTCAGAAAAACATGTCCTCAACAAACAAACTAAGTTAAAAAACTGGAAACAATCCTGGAGAAAGGCAGATATGTGACCTTTCAGACAGAGAATTGAAAATCGCTGTGTTGAGGAAATTCAAAGACATTCAAGATAACATAGAGAAGGAATCCAGAATTCCATTAAATACATCTCTATCTATCTATCTATCTATCTATCTATCTATCTATCTATCTATATACATATCAGGTATACTGGTCTGTAGTTTTCTTTTCCTGTACATAGTATCTTTTCCTGGCTTTGGTATCAGGGTAATATCAGCATCATAACATAAGTTTGGAAGTGTTGCCGTCCTTTAATTATTTCAAAGAGCTTGAGAAGGATTGTCATTAACTCTTCTTTGAATGTCTGGCAGAATTCACCAAAGAAGACATCTTCCTGGTGCCTTTATTCACTGTGCAGGGGGCGGGGCTTTCATTGTTGATTCAATTTCCTTACTAGCAATAGAGCTGTCCAAATTTTTTATGTCATCATGATTTAATCTTGTAAATTGGGTATTTCTAAAATTTTTTTCATTTATTCTAGTTTATTCAATTTGTTGGCACATAATTATTCAAAGTAGTCTCCAATAATCCTTTTCATTTCTCAGACATTAGTTGTAGTATCCTTTTTTCTTTTTCTGAATTTAGTTATTTGATTCTTCTCTCTTTCTTTCTTAATCTGTCAATATAGTTGATCTTTTCATAAAACTGATTATTAATTTTGTTAATATTTTCTGCTTTTCATATTCTCTATTTCATTCATTTCTACTCTAATCTATTATCTCCTTCCTTCTGTTAACTTTAGGTTTAGTTTGTTCTTTTTCTAATTTATTTAGGTGTAAAGTTATGTTGCTGTTTTAAAAATCTTTCTTTGTTAATGTAAGAATTTACCACTATAAAATTCTCTCTTTGTACTTCTTTCTCTGCATTCAATTACTTTTGGCATGTTTTGTTTTCATTTGTCTCAAGATATTTTCTAATTTTCTCATAATTTCTGTTTTGTCCCATTGGTTGTTTAAATGTGTGTTGTTTAATTTCCTAATACATGTGGGGTTTTCCATTTTCTCTTCTGGTATTTATTTCTACCTTTATTCCATTGGAAAAGATACTTGGTATGATTTCAGTCTTCTTAAATTTGTTTGAGACTTGTTTTGTAGCCTAGCATATGGTCTATTATGGAGAATATTCCATGTACTCTAAAGAGGAATGTGTGTTCTGCAGTTGATGGGTGGAGTGTTCTGTACATGTCTGTTAGGTTCAGTTGAGCTAGTGTTTTTCAAGTTATCTGTATAAATTTATAGTCACCCATGCTGTTTTCTAGTTACCTTTTGAATTGAATATCTTTTACCTATCATTTAATTTTCAGTCTATGTATGTCCTTAGATCTAATGTGAGTCTTTTGTGCCCAATTTATATTTAGATCTTTTGTTTTTTCCATTCAGATAATCTATGTCTTCAGACTGAGGAGGTGAATCATTGACATTTAATTACTGATGGGGGAAGCCTTACTATTGCTTGTTTCATTCAGGTTTTAGAGTAACATGATTTGATTACTTTTAATTTCCTTTTCTGTATTTTCTATATATAATTTCTTTGGTTGTCATGAGGATTACATAAAATATCTTAAAGTTATAATATTCTCTTTAAGCTAGTAACAATTTAACTTCAGTTGCCTACAAAAAATACTATTTTGCATCTCTACTTCTACCCAAATTTATATTATTGATGTCACAAATCATATTTTCTATTCCATGTCCATTGACATGGAATTAAAAAAATTTTAAGGTTTGTTACTGTCTTTTAAATTCTACACAAAATTAAAAGTTATTTATGCATATTATTACAATAATACAGGACTCTATATATGTCTATATATTTACCTCCATTACACAGCTTTATATTTTCATATGCTTTTGTGACATTGTCTATTGTCCTGTTGTTTCAACTTGAATGACTCCCTTTAGCATTTCTTCCAGAGCAGGTATGTGGGTGGCAAACTACCTAAACTTTTGTTTATTTGAGGTTTTCATTTCTCTTTCATTATTTCAGGACAGTGTTTCCAGATTTCCAGATACAGTATTCTTGGTTGGCAGGTTGGGTTTTTTTTTGTTTGTTTGTTTGTTTGTTTTGTTTTTCCTTTCAGCACTTGAAATACATCATCCCACTACTTTCTGTTCTATAATGTTTCTGCTGAGAAATCCACTGATAATTTTATGAAAGCTCCTTTTTATATTAGACTTTCTTATTCTTACTGCTTTTAAGATTATCTTTTTGTCTGCAACTTTTGACAGCTTTACTATAGTTGGTCTCTGTATTCATTGATTCTCACATGTTATAAAGAATTTCCTGACACTGGGTAATTTGTAAAGAAAAGAGGTTTAATTGGCTCATGGTTTCATAGGCTGTACAAGAAGCATGGCAAGGGAGGCCTCAGGAAACTTTCTATCATGGCAGAAAGCAAAGGGGAAGCAGACATGTCCTATACGGCTAGAGCAGTAGGAAAAGAGAGAGAGGGAAGGTGCTACACACTTTTAAATAACCAGATCTCTTGAACACTCACTCACTATCATGAGAGCAAGACCAAGGAGGAAATCCACCTCCGTGATCCAATCACTTTCCACCAGGTCCCACCTCCAACACTGGGGATTGCAATCTCAACATATCCAAACCATATCATTCCACTCCTGACCTCTCCCAAATCTCATGTCCTTCTCACATTGCAAAATACAATCATGTCTTCCCAACAATCCTCCAAAGTCTTAACCTATTTTGGCATTAACTCAAAAGTCTAAAGTCTTATCTGAGACAAGTCTAGTCCTTTCCACTTATGAGGCTGTAAAATAAAAAACAAGTTAGTTACTTTCAAAATACAATGGCAGTACAGGCACTGGGTAAATACTCCCATTCCAAAAGGAAGAAATCAACCAAAGGAAATGGCCTACAGTCCCCATGCAAGTCTGAAACCCAGCAGTGCAGTCATTAAATCTTAAAGTTCCAAAACAATTTTTGACTCTCTGTCCCACATCCAGGGGACATTAGTACAAGACGGGGGGCTCCAAAGGCCTTGGGCAACTCTGCCCTTAGGGCTCTGCAGTGTACAGTCCCTGCAGCTGCTGCATGGAATACATTATGTAGAGATTCATGTATGAAATATGTCTCCATCAGTGCTAGTTATTCCATTGCATCATAACAATGTTAGTTCAGTGAATGAATGTTTTCAGCACACTGTGGTGCAGGTAATATAATATGTGAAGGCATAGATATAAAGGATGATTCAAAGAGTTCTAATTGTACATGTGAATCAGTAGAAAGTTTTTTCAGGAAAACAATGTGCTAACCTGCTGTGGTGTTTGTAACATATTATGTAAATATGTATATATGAGAGTTCTAAAAGTGCTGGTTACTTGTTGCATCAGTGAGGTAATATTTCAGTAAAAAAAAAAGTCTTTCCCACACCCTGGTACATGTAACATACTGTGTAAAGACACATGTATCAAGTACATTTCTCAGATAGTTGTGTATGTGAATTAGGACACTATTGTTTCAGTGAAAGAATATGCTCACCACATTGTGGTACATGGAATATGCTATGTATATATACATGTATATAAGATAACTAAAATACAATGTTAAAAACAAGTGTAAATATGTTAGTAATCACAACAAAAGATAATAGATTAAACATGTCTGATAAGTAGTGTGGTGTTTTCTCAAAGAACTTAAAACAGAATTACCATTTGACCTAGCAATCCCATGACTGTGTATATGCCCAAAGGAATATAATTAATTCTACCATAAAGACACATGCACATGTATTTTTACTGCAGAAATGTTCATAATACCAAAGACAAATAAGCAACCAAAATCCCTACCAATGATAGACTGGATAAAGAAAATGTGGTACATACATTCCACAGAATACTATGCAGCCATAAAAAGGAATAAGATCATGTCCTTTGCAGCAGCATAGATGGAGCTGGAGATCATTATCCTAAGCTAACTGATGCAGGAACAGAAAACCAAATGTCACATATTCTCATTTGTAAGTGGGAACTAAACAAGGAGAAAACATGGACACAAAGAGGTGAACAACAGACACTGGTGCTTATGTGAGGGAATAGGTTGGGAGGAGGGAGAGGATAAAACAAATTATCTATCAGGTACTATCCTTATTACTTGGTTCACTAAATAATCTGTATACCAAACCCCATGCAGTTTACCTATATAACAACCCTGCACATGTACCCCTAAACCTAAAATAAAAATAAAAAAATAGAGTTTATCAGTTTGAATTTAAAAATTTAAAAAAGTCTTAATAGCATAAATAAATACATTCTTGTATATACTCTGTAATAGTTATAAAAAATAATTAGTTCTCATGAGTAACATGGAACTATAACCAAGTAAACAAAGGAAGCTACAGAGTAATGATAAGTGTGTGTATGCAAATAACTTTATGCATGTGAATACACAGAAAACAAGTGGAAGCACATATTTATATGGGGAGGGAGGGAAATTGAGGAGGCTAGGGAGTTGGGACATTCTCTTTTTAGTATACTTTTCATGTGGTTTTATTATTTTAATTTTTATGAGGTAAATATACTAAAATATGTCACATTCTGTTCCTTTTACTTTTAGAGAGGTCAATTCTTTCTATTCCAAAAATTCAACTTTTCTAGACTAAATAATCCTCATCTAATTAATCTGCTTTCAAATCTCAGCCTAATGACCATTTGGATTTTTTTTTTTCATGTATATGATAGCTCTTTTTCAAAAAAGGATTATGGAACACTGGGGAGTCCCTAGAGGAACTCAATTGAAAGGAAACACATAATAAATAAATATCTGAGTAATTGACCTAATTCTATTTTCACCTTGCTTTTTCTTCTAAAGACCAGGTTTCTATGACAAGCAGGGTGAATAGATATGAAAAGTACTTAAAGTTTTAGTCTTCATCTTTTTTTTCAGAAAAAAGTAAGCAATACTCTCTACTTTTAATCCTTCTCCTTGAACACTGACTGATTGAAACTGAGGAGCTGCTTGAACTTAATATTTGCAGGTAGTCACATCCAAACCACATCGCAGTTTGTCTTCTCTAGGCTGCAGCACTGTAAAACAAACTCAAGTTATATTTTGAAATGACATTCCATATACTCATTTGATGGACACATTAAAAATGCAAGGAGTAGTTTGAGTAATATATGAGCCTGGATAATGTAGTCTTGAAAATGAAAGAATCAAGTTTGGGAAGGGTGTAATTCACTAAAGCAGAGACATATATTCTCTACTCATTTCCATTACAAAAAATCACTTGGCTTTGGGTTTCCAAATTGAACTTAATATTGATAGTGAATAATTTCTGCCATATCCTGCAACCATCATACACAAGTAAGGATGTGACTATAATTGTTCTAGGAAGACATTAGGCAGGATAAGCATCCAAACACAAAATCAGTAATAAGAAACAGCAACAATCCATGGGTTAAATTACCAAGAAAATAAAATTATGTTGTAACAATTCATATTCTCATTATGAAAAATGTTAGAACATGTATTTTTATGATGTTTTATGTTTTTGTTTGTCACAGAATATTCACAAAATTGGAGATGTTTTATAGCAATTTCTTTATCTTTCACAATAATTATCAGAATATTATGTAACCCTGAGGAAATGTTGATCTTTAAAATACAAGATATCTTTTTCTTAACACAAAGGTTATAAAGCAGGAAAATATGGCATTAATTTAATCTAGATTTATTGTGTTTTTAAAATAACATATTTGTACGAAAACATATTCTAAGATTAGCCTCAATCTCCTAATGAGTATGTGCATGTGAGAGCATGTGATTGAAAAACTATATGTACCCACCATGTAATTTCTCTAAAAGATATTGCTTGCTTATATGTGGACACAAATACACATAGATTCATGAAAACTTATTGGAATTGGAATTTTATGGGTATTTTAAATACACTAGAATAATAAATTCTTAGAAAAACCTTAAAATTGTGACAAGCTTTAGAATTCATTTAAAATTGTGACAAACTTGAGAATTCATTTAGTTCCCAGTAGTATCACGAACCATGAAGGGTATTATCCATGGTACCTTGAGAAATTATCTAGGAGGCTTCTTACTTGACAAAGTGACCTATCGTATATTTGGAGCAATTTTAATTGTTTGAATTTTTTTTTCTATTAGGATGAGAGCTTCCTTCTGGTAAACTCACCTATAAATTTTAGTTCTTTCTTACAGATCAGTCATTCTCAAAGTGAGGTGATCATATTCCATAGCCTGTACAAAATTATCCATTGGAACAAAATAAAACATATATAATCTTTTATAAAACTATAAAAGATAGGGTATCAGTGGCACTATCAGCATGAGGACCACTAAAGTTTTCTTACTTTAATAACTTTTTTAAACACTTGGTAAAATTTGTCAAAATACATTTGTTCAGGATTATGGAAATGAAACAAAGGTTTGCAGTGATCAGAGATAATTTATTCCAGAAAAAAAGAATTAAAGAATTTAAGTAAGAACAAACTTTTTGGCATTTAACTTGTTCTATTCCCACCTCCCCTTTCTCAGCTCTGTAGCACCCTTGAAAATCAACATCCTGTGGTCACTGTGAAAAGCAGCCGATTGGTATCTATTGGAGTAAGAATAGTGTTGGAGCTATTTCAAAGCTCCATTTCCTCAGAATTTATCATTATTTATGATTGTGGGGGCTTCTTGGAAGACTTCATTCTGAGAATTTATCTTTCTTGGACCTTACTCACAGCTTACCCAATAAGAACAACTTTTCACTGGAAGCATTGTTAAAAAAAAAAAAATAATAGTAGTAATGGTTTAATATCACAGCTGCATGGGGAAGAGGACAAGAGTGGATGTGAACAACAGAGCTTAAAAGGAAAAGCTTGGGAAGAAGATTTAGGCATAGACAGTTTATTCTTGGGAATCTAGAAAGCCATACACTTGTGTAGAATTGTTCTCAAGCTCAAAAAAAGAATGAGAAGGCCCTAAACACACAGCACTGGCTAATCCTGAGGCTCTGTCGAAACAGAAAATAAAATACTAAGGCAAAGAAGTAAACTGGTTGTCCTAAAGATATGCCATAACAACACAGAGCCCCTAAGAAAAGAAAGTGACACTTACTGGCTGCAGTCAAGGAAATTTCTGGCCAACATAGGTGATGACAAAGCTAACAGAGCAGAGACTTCAGTGGCCATGCAAGACAAAGAATACAAACATCATCGAATTATTTTAGAAAAGTCAGCAAACTAGCAACAACCAATAACAACAAACAATCCTGAAGGTGGGAAAATTTTGGTTTCCATAGTTTCCAAGCTATACTATACCCAATGGCCAGTTTTCAATAACATATTACAAGGTATGTGGGAAAAAAAAAAAAAAAAAGGTATGGTCCATACATGGATAAAAAAATAGTTAACATAAACTGCTCCTGAGGAAGACATAACATTGAACTTAATAGACAATTAATTTAAATCAGCTGTTTTAAAATTGCTCAAAGAATTATGGATAACCATGCCTAAAGAAGTAAAGAAGGTATAAAAATGTTGTATCACCAAACAGACAACATCAGTAAAGATAGAGAAATTATTTTGAAGACTCAAATAGACATTCTGAAGTTTAAATTGTACTAAATAAATAAATTACTAGTGAGTCTTGACAGCAGAATTGAGCCAGGAAAAGAATACATCAGTAAACCTTAAGATAGGTCAATTAAGATTATTGAATCTGAGAAATAGAAAGATTTCAAAATGAAGAAAATTGAATCGAGCCTAAGAATCCCTTGAGATACCACCAAGCATACCAACATAGGCATAATGTGAGTCTCAGAAGGAGAGGAAAGAGACATGAGGGCAGAATGTGTATTTGAATAAATAATGGCTAAAATATTTCTAAATTTGATGAAATATATGAATCTACTCATATAAGAAGCTCAATAAACTCCAAGTAAGATGAATCTAAAGAGATACTCATAGAAACACATTATAATCAAACTGGAAAGACAAAGAGAGAACCTTGAAAGCAGCAAGAGAGGAGTGAATCATTGTATACAAGGAATCCTCACGAACACTAATAGCTGATTTATCATTAGAAACCATGCAGGACACAAGGTGAGAGTATGACAATTTCAGTGTATTAAAGCAGTGGCCCCCTAAATTTTTGGCACCAGGGATTGGTTTTGGGGAAGATAATTGTTCCACAGACAGGTTTGGGGGTATGGTTTTAGGATGAAACTGTTCCACCTCACATCATCAGGCATTAGTTAGATTCTCACAAGGAGTGAGCAACCTAGATCCCTCATATGCATAGTTCACAATAGGGTTAGCCCTCCTATGAGAATCTAACGCCACTGCTGATCTGACTGAAGGCAGAGCTTAGGTAGTAATGCTCACTCACTTGCCACTCACCTGCTGAGTAGCCTGGTCCCTAATAGGCCACATACGGGTACTACCAGTGTGTGGTCTGGGGATTGGGGACCTCTGTGTTAAAGAAAAAGACCAAGAATTCTATGTGCAGGAAAATGATTCTTCAAACATGAGAGACAAATTAAGATATTCTCAAATAAAAGCTAAGATGATTCATCACTAGCAGACTTAACTTATGAAAAATACAAACAGGAGTGCTTCAGGCTAAAATTTAAACACACTAGGCACTACCTTGAATCCACATTGAAGAATTAACAAAACCACATTCCATGGCACAGGTAACATATATGACTTATAGGTTAAATTACATAGGTAATATTCCATGACCACTACATGTGTAAATATAAAAGACAGAATAAATGTATTTCTTGGTTTAAAACTATTATCTTCTAGTAAAATGGAGCTATATAGAAGCAAAGCTTTGTATACAAGTGAAATTTTATTATTATTAATCTGAGCTAGATTGTTATAAATTTAGATGTTAATTTTAACCCCCCAGAGAAGATCTTGAGTTAATAACTCAAAATCATAGCAAAATAAATGACAAAGGAATTATGTGATGGTCGTTTTTATCTGTCACTTTGACTGGGCCATAGTGCACCCAGATATTTGGTCAAACATTATTCTGGCTATTCATGTGAGTATTTTTGTATGACATTACTTTTCATTTTGGTAGGCTATGCAAAGCAGATTTCCCTGCCTAAAGTGGGTGGGCCTCATCCAACATGTTGAAAGCCTAAATAGAACAAAAAGGCTGATTCTTTTCCAAGTAAGAGATAATTCTTCCTGTTTGACAGACTTCAGAATGGGACATCAGTCTTTTTCCTGCCTTTGGGCTTGAAATAAAAGTTTTCTGACTCACCCTGAAAATCTTGAGATTAGCCTTCATAATCATATGAACAATTCTTTACAATAAATCCCTTTATATATATGTAAAAATACATTAAAAATATATGTCTTCTTATACATACACATACATAAACACATCATATTGGATCTGTTTCTCTGGAGAACCCTGACTAATATAAAATAAAGTGGTATTTCAGACAATATCTATTTAACCCAAAGAAGGCAATAAGGGAAAAATAGGTGAACAAAAAATAAATAAATAAGACATGTAGAAAACAAAGAATAAATGGAAGATGTAATTCCTACTTTATCAGTAATTACATTCAATGTAAATGGATTAAACACTCCAAGCAAAGAACAGATTGGCAGAATGAAACTAAATTTTTTACAAAACAAAAACATGACTTAACAATATGCTGGAATAGACACACTCTAGATAAAAGACACAAATAAGTTAAGCGTAAAAGCATGGAAAAGATAACATGTAAACAATAACCAAAAAAAAAAAAAAAAAAACACTGGAATATTAAAAGGAGGACTACAAGAAGAATATATAACAATTATAAACATATATGCACTTAACAAAAGAGTCCTAAAATATATATGATGGAAAACTGACATAATTGAAGGGAGAAAGAGAAAAATCAGCAGTAATTGTTGGAGACGTCACCACTACATTTTAATAGTAAATAGAGAAGTCAGGCAGAAGATTAACAAAGAAATAGAAGACTTGAACAACAATATACATTAACTAGGCCTACCAAATATCTATAGAAGGACTCTATCTCACAACAGAAGTGTACACATTATTTATAGGTCTTTGTTTTATGTATGCTAGAGAAGAATGTAACTATCTATATTAAAAAAGAAAAAAACCCTCAAATCAATAACCTAACCTTCCACCTTAAAAACTAGAAAAAGAAGGGCATAATAAATATGAAGCTTGCAGAATAAAGAAAATAGTAAAAATCAGAGTGGAGATAAATGAAATAAAAATTAGAAAAAATAATTCTTACAATAAATATTGACAAATCGTTAACTAGATTGAGCAAATAAATAATAGGTTAAAAAATTAGCAGATAGTGACAAATCTTTGGCTTGAGTCAACAACGAAAGACTAGACTGAACAACAATAAAAATGGGGCAATATTATCCACCTATAGAAGTTAAAAAGATCACAAGGGAGTATTATGAGCAATTACATGCAAACAAATTAGATAACCTGGATGAAAAGGAAAAATTCCTAGAAAGACACAAAGTATTAAAACTGATTCAAAAAGAAAGAGAAAATCTAAGTAGACCAATAACAACTAAAGAGATTAAATCAGTAACCAGAAAGTTTTCCACAAAGGAAAACCTACAACCAGATATCTTCCCTGGTAAATTCTAACAACTGTTTAAAAAGTAATTCACACCATTCCTTTACAAATTCTTCCAAAATGTAAGAGGAGGAAACATTTTACAATTCAACCCATGAGGCTACTCTTACCCTAATACCAACACCAGAAAAAAAAAAAGAAAAGAAAAACAATTTCTACTGACCAATATTTCCATTAATATAGATGCAAAAGTCCTAAACAAAACATTAGCAAATCAAATTAACCCACAAAGTAAAAGAATTATACTCCATGATGAAGTGGGATTTATTCCAGGAGTGCCAGGTTTTATTAATGTAAAATTAATCAATGTAATATATTATAATAGAATAAAGGATAAAATCTACATGATATATCAATAGATGTAGAAAAAGCATTGCACAAAACCCAACACCATTTCATAATTTAAAAAATACTAAAGAAACTAAGTATAGAAAGGAACCTTCTCAATCTGCTAAATGGCATCCATAAAAAAATTACAGCTACCATCATACTTAATAGTGCAAGACTGAAACCTTTCCCTCCAATATTAACAACAAAACAATCATGTCTATTCTTGCAACTTCTATTCAACATAGTATGAAAAGTTCTAATTTAGACCAATATAGGCAAGAAAAAGTAAAAAAATAAATAATAGGGATCTTTCACCTCCCCAATTAGCTGTATTCCTAGGGTGTGTGTGCGTGTGTGCATGTGTGCATGTGTGTGTCTATTGTGAATGGGGTTTTATTCTTGATTTGGCTTTCAGTTTGGATGTCACTGATGTGACTAACCAAAACAGCATGGTAATAGTACCAAAACAAACACATAGAATAAGGGAACAGAATAGAGATCTCAGAAACAAGACCACATATCTATAACCATCTGACCTTTGACAAAGCTGACAAAAGCAATGGGGAAATGATTTCCTACTTAATAAATGGTACCGGGAAAACTGGCTAGCCATATGCAGAAAATTGAAACTGGATCTTTTCCCTATAGCTTATACAAAAATTAACTCAAGATAGATTAAAGACACAAATGTAAAACCCAGAAGGATAAAAACCCTGGAAGAGGGTATCTAGGCAATACCATTTAGGACATAGGCAACAGGAAAAAATTTTATGACGAAGATGCCAAAACTAATTGCAACAAAAGCAAAAATGGACAAATGGAATGTAATTAAACTAAAGACCTTCTGCACAGCAAAAGAAACTATCATCAGAGTGAACGAACAACCTACGGAATGAAAGAAAATTGTTGCAATCTGTCTATCTGAAAAAGGTCTAATATCCAGAATCTACGAGGAACTTAAACAAATTTATAACAAAAATCAAATGACCCAATCAAAAAGTGGGCAACAGACATGAACAGACACTTCTCAAAAGAAGACATTTATGTGACCAACAAACATATGAAAAGAAAACCAACATCACTGGTCATTAGAGAAATGCAAATCAAAGCCACAATGAGATGCCATCCCATGCCAGTCAGAATGGACATGGAATCAACCCAAATGCTCATCAATGATAGACTGAATTTTTAAAAAATGTGGTACATATGCACCATGGAATACTATGCAGCCATAAAAAGGAACAAGATCATCTCCTTTGCAGGAACATGGATGAAGCTGGAAGCCATTATCCTTAGCAAACTAACACAGGAACACAAAACCAAACACTGCATGTTCTCACACATAAGTCAGGGCTGAACAATGAGAACACATGGACACAGGGAGGGAAACAACACACACCAGGGCCTATGGGGGTCAAAGGGAGGAAGAACATCAGGATAAATGGCTAATGCATGCTGAGCTTAATACCTAGGTGATGGGTTGATAGGTGCAACAAACCACCATGGCACACATTTACCTGTGTAACAAACCTGCACGTCTTGTACGTGTATCCCAGAAATTAAAATAAAATTTTTCTAAAAAAAGAAATGTGACTAATTTTTACACATTGATTTTGTATGCTGAATCTTTGCTGAAGATGTTTATCAAATCCAGGAGCCTTTGTGTAGAGACTATGGGGTTTGCTAGGTATAAAATCATATTGTCTACCAAGAGAGATAGCCTGACTTCCTCTCTTCCTATTTGGATGCTCTTCATTTATTTCTCTTTCCTGATTACTCTGGCTAGGACCTCCAGTACTATGTTGAGTAGGAGTGGCGAGAATGTGCATCCTTCTCTTATTCCAGTTCTCAATGGGAAAGTTTCCAGCTTTTGTCCATTCAAATTGATGTTGGCATGGATTTGTCATACATTGTTTTTATTATTTTGAGGTATGTTCCTTTGATGACTAGTTTGTTGAGGGCTTTTAACATGGAAGAATATTGAATTTTATCAAAAGCCTTTTCTGTGTCAATCGAGATGATCATGTGGTTTTTATTTTTTGTTCTGTTTATTTGATGAATCACATTTACTGATTTGCATATGTAGAACAAATATTACATCCCAGGAATAAAGCCTACATGACCATGGTAGATTAGCTTTTTGATGTGCTGTTGGATTTGCTTTTGTTTTTTTTTTTTTTTAAGATGTTTGCATTGATGTACTACAAAGATATTGGACTAAATTACAAACTACTGGTGAAAGAAATCACAAACAATAGAAACAAGTGCAAAAACAAATTCCATGCTAATAGATAGAAAGAATCAGTATTGTTAAAATGGCCATACTGCCCAAAGTAATTTGCAGATTCAATGCTATCTGTATCAAACTACTAATGACATTTTTCACAGAATTAGAAAAAAAAAAACTACTCTAAAATTCTTATGAAACCAAAAAACAGCCTGAATAGCCAAGGCAATTCTATGCAAAAAGAACAGTCAGAGGCATCACATTACCTGACTTCAAACTATACTACAAGGCTACAGTAACCAAAACAGCATGCTACTGGTACAAATAAAAGACACATAGACCAATGGAACAGAGTAGAGCACCCACAAATAAAGCTGCACACCTATAAACATTGAATCTTTGACAAAGTCAACAGTAATGAGAAATGGAGAAAGGGCACCCTGTTCAATAAATGTGGTGGGATAGCTCACTAGCCATATACAAAATATTGAAACTGGACTCCTTCATTACACCATATACAAAAAAATCAACTCAAGATGGATTAATGAGTTAATTGTAAAAACTAAAATTCTAAAACCTCTAGGAAACAAGCCTAGGAAATACCATTTGGTACATAAGCCCTGGAAATGATTTCATTGAAAAAACTCCAAAGGCAATTGGAACAAAAACAAAAATTGACAAGTGGGACCTCATTAAACTAAAGAGCCTCAGTACAGCTAAAGAAACTATCAACAGAATAAACAAACAACTTATAGAATGACAGAAAATATTTGCAAACTATGCATCTGTCAAATATCTAATATCAAACATCTATTAGGAATATAAACAAATTAACAAGCAAAATACAAACAACCCCATTTAAAAATGGGCACAGGAAATGAACAGGCACTTTTCAAAAGAAGACATACACATAGCCAACAAGCATATGAAGAAATTCTCAATATCACTAATCATTAGATAAATGCAAATCAAAACCACAAAGAGATACTATTTCACACCAGTCAGAATGGCTGTTATTAAAACGTCAAAAAATTACAGATGCTGGTGAAGTTGCAAAGAAAGGGGAATGCTTATGTATCGCTAGTGGGAATGTAAATTAGTTTAGGCATTGTGTACAAAAGTTTGAAAATTTCTGAAAGAACTTAAAACAGAACTACAATTCAACCAATAATCCCATTACTGGGTATATATTCAAATGAATATACATTGTTCTACCATAAAGACACATGCACTTGTACGTTAATAACAGCACTATTCACAATAGAAAACAGGTGGAATCAACCTAGATGTCCACCAGTGAATGTATATGTATACCATGGAACACTATGCAGCCATAAAACAAAGTGAAATCATGCCCTTTGCAGTAACATGAATGGAGCTGGAGACCATTTCATACTAAGCAAATTAACACAGAAACAGAAATCCAAGTACTGCATGTTCTCACTTATAAGTGGGAGCCAAACCTTTTATACACATGGACACAAAGAAAGGAACTACAGACACTGGGGCCTAGTTATGGGTGGATAGTGGAATGAAGGTTAGGATCAACAAACAACCTATCAGGCACTATGCTCACTCCCTGCGTAACAAAACAATCTGTATAGCTAACCCCATGACATGTAATTTACCCATGTAACAAACCTGCACATGTACTCCCTGGAAGTAAAATAAGAGTTGGAGGGTCGGGTATGGTAGCTCACACCTGTAATCCCAGCACTTTGGGAGGCCAAGGCAGGTGGATCACAAGGCCAAGAGATCGAGACCATCCTGGCCAACATGGTGAAACCCCGATTCTACTAAAAATACGAAAATTAGCTGGGTGTCGTGGCGCATGCCTGTAGTTCCAGCTACTTGGAAGGCTGAGGCAGGAGAATTGCTTAAACCCGGGAGGTGGAAGTTGCAGTAAGCCAAGATGAGATTGTGCCACTGCACTCCAGCCTGGTGACAGAGCAACTCTCTGTCTCAAAAACAAAAACAAACAAACAAACAAACAAAAATTGTTGGAAAGAAAATAAAGAATGGTATTGAAAACCAAAAACATAAAATAAAAAATAGGTATAGAAATTAGAAAGGAAGAAATAAAACTATCTCTATCTGTACATGGTATAACCTTTTATCAGGAAAATCCTAGGAATTCACAAGGAAGCTATTAGAATTAATAATATACAAATACATGTTACAACTCTTTTAGAATTTGTCTAGCTGGTTTTCAGGTTTTTACCAGAAAACTCATGAAAATACACACATACATACACACATGAGTTTACCAAAATTTCAGAATACAAAAGCAAAATAGTAAATTTTATTTTGATACACGAGAAAAGAACAATCTGAAAAGAAAATTTAGAACACAATTTCATTTACAATAGCATCAAAAGGAATAAAATACTTAGGAATATGTTAACAAAGAAATTGTAAAACTTATATACTGAATATTACAAAATATAGTAAAAAGAAATAAAAGAACATCTATATAAATGGAAAGACATCTACTGTTCATAAAGTGGAAGACTGATAACATTCATAAAATGACAATGTTCCTTAAGTGATCTATGGATGAAATTAAATCCCTATGAGGGGTGAGGGAGAGAAGATAACTGGGGAGAGTGCTGATAAGTACAAGGGTTCATTTTTGTGCTAATGAAAAGTGTTCCAGAATTAGAACTATGCAGTTCTTTTTAGAACCACTAAATTATAAATTTTAAAAGCGTAAATTTTATGCTATGTGAGTTATATCTTTAAAAAGAAAAAAATACTAATATTTGAGACATATACATATAGCAAATATATGTTCAAACTACTTTTACTGAATTCAAAAATTGTTTTTCAACAGCCATATTTTATTCATAGCTCACATTTACTTTGTTATTAACTTATTCAATACTCATCTTCACTCCCCAACCTCCTCTACCATTACCAAAAACATTACTATCAGATCAGTTCAGTGTACACATGTGGAGGCAATTTGATTATTCTAGCCCAAGATATTTATGTTGAAATAATAGATATATTTTCCTTCCTATGAAATGTAGGCAACTAGAAACATGAGTCAGAAATGAAAGTGTAAATTCGGATTGTTTAGAAGACAAGTTAACATTATCTGTAACTGTAACTGTAACTGAGAGTGGCTCAATGTTCACCAAACCCATTTTTTCCCATCCTGGGCATACAAACTATATTTCTCAATCCCTCTAGGTGAAGCCATTTGATTAGTTGTGATCAGTAAAAGGTATATAAAAATAATATATGACATGTCCAGGCCTGGTTGTTAAAATGTTTTAAGTAATCCTCCATGTTCTTTCATCATTCTCACTCACGGACAGATGTAAAGAATCGAGCAACTACCCCAAGGCCCTAGGGAATGTTGGAGCCACTAGAAGGAAAGAACCATGCTTCCTGAGTCATGCAAATAAGTCACACAAGCTTGAATTTCCACATTGGATGCTTTATCAATGAATAATAAACTCTTAACATGTTAAAGAACTGAGGTTTGGCTATTACAATTCACTACTGTTAAGTTTCTGTGATTAAATACATGATTTCTCTGAAAGATTATATAAGGAAGTCAGGGGCCTCTCTAAAGTCACTGATTAACCTGCAAGAAGCTTTAAAATGCATGAATAAAAAATAAATATAGGCTAGGCATGCGGGCTTATGGCTGTAATCCCAGTACATTGGGAGGCCAAAGTGGTCAGCTCATTTGAGTCCAGGAGTTTGAAACCAGCCTGGAAAACATAGTAAGATCCTGTTTCTACAAATAATTTTTAAAATTAGCTGGACACGGTGGTGTGTGCCTGTGGTCCCAGCTACTTGGGAAGCTGAGGTGGGAGGATCACTTGAACCCAGGAAGAATAAATTGAAGTGAGCTGAGATTATGCCACTTTACTCCAGCCTGAACAACAGAGCAAGACTCTGTCTCAAAAATAAATAAACATGTATATACTTATATATAAATATACATTTATATGCTTATATATCTATATATGTTACAAACACATAAATATTATATAAACATATATAAATATATAAATAATATATAAATATATATATATATGTAAAATACTTTTAACCCTGCCAAAGTGTCCAACAATGTTAGCTGATCTTCTTCTACTTACACTAGGGAAATAAGCCAGCACTGAATTTGGCAGGAATTAGCAAAAACAAATTCAAGTTTATTGAGTAAGATACTTAATTTTCATCTAAGTGTCCATGTTCCTATAAAATTTTGATATTTCTGCTTATTATCTTCAGTGCCCATTTTATGCAAAAAAAAAGATCAAAAATAGATATGCCAGAGTTTATATTCAATTATAATTACTCAGATCTGGAGAAGATCTGGTACACAGGGAGGCATAGCTAAGCTTCCCAATTCACTCATGCATTCTACAGGTATGGATCATTAGGTGACAAAAGCCTAGATGTATAAGCAAAGTGGTGTTATAGGAGAATTATGGATTTGCTAGCTTGATGGAGGGAAAGCACTCTTAAAAAACAATTTGAATGTTTTTATAGCAATCAAGATAGGTGGTAGGACCTTGATTAAAAATATAGCAGTAGAATAGAGAATAAGGAGTGGGCCTAAGTAATGGCATAATTCATGGACTAGATAATATCATAAAATAACAATCTACATTATTTCCAGTATTCCCACATGGAGACAGGAAGAATGATAAATAGAAAGACAGAATTTGGAAGTAAGAAAGGAAAGACACATTGGTGGGGGCTTGGGCAAAGGACTTGGAAGCCCTTCATATGAAGATGATATTTGAAGTTATGAGAATGAGTGAGCACTTTGAGAAAATCAATACAAAGCTGAGCATACAGTTACCCACAAGAAGCTGGAAAGCCAAGTATCAGTAATCAATATAGAAGAAAGGTATTTGGAGGAAAGAAAGTAGACTCAATATTTTCACCCATTCTCACACTGCTATAAGAAACTGCCTGGGATTGGGTCATTTATAAAGGAAAGAGGTTTAATTGACTCACTATTCCACCTGGCTGGGAGACCACAGGTAACTTAAAATCACGGGAGAAGGGGAAGAAAACATGTCCTTCTTCACATGATGGCAAGAAGGAGAAGTGTCGAGCAAAGAGGAAAAAGCCTCTTATAAAAACCATCAGATCTTGTGAGAACCTAATTATCATGAGAACAGCAGCATGGGGGATAACTGTGCTCATGATTAAATTATCTTTCACTGGGTCCCTCCCATGACATATGGGGATTATGGGAACTACAATTCAAGATGAGATTTAAGTGAGGACACAGCCAAATTATATAATTATGTCCATGGCCGCTCTCAAATCTCATGTCCTCACATTTCAAAACACAGTCATGTCCTTCCAATAGTCCCCAAAAGTTTTAACTAATTCCAGCATTAACTCAAAAGTCCCAGTCCAAAGTCTCATCTGAAACAAGGCAAGTCCTTTCCATCTATGAGCTGTAAAATCAAAACAAGTTAGTTATGTCCTAGATACAATGGAGGTACAGGCATTACATAAATACACCCATTTCAAATAGGAAAAAAAAAATGGCCAAAACAAAGGGGTTACAGGCCCCCATGAAAGTCTGAAATCCACCAAGGGAGTAATTAAATCTTAAAGTTCCAAAATAATCTCCTTTGACACCATGTCTCACATCCAACTCATGCCGATGCAAGAGGTATGCTCCCTCTGCCTTGGGCAGTGCCACCCCTGTGGCTTTGCAGGATATAGCCCTGCTACCAGCTGCTTCACAGGCTAGCAATGAGTGCCTGTGGCTTTTCCAGGTGCAGAGTGCAAGCTATCAGTGGATCTATCATTCTGGGGTCTGGAGGATGGTGGCCCTCTTCTCACAGCTCCACTAGCCAGTGCCCCAGTGGGTACTGTGTAGGGGTTCCGACCCCCGTTTTTCTTTTGCACTGCCCTAGCAGAGGTTCTCTATGAGAGCTCCACCTCTGCAGCTTACCTCTGCCTGGACCTCAAGGCATTTCCATACACCCTCTGAAATCTTGGCAGATGTTCTCAAACCTCAATTCTTGCCCTCTGTGCTCCCACAGTACCAACACCAGGTGTAAGCTGCCAAGGCTTGGAGCTTGCACCCTCTGAAGCAAGCCTGAGCTTTAAGCCACAGCTGGCGTTGAAGCAGTTGGGACACAGGGCACCACGTCTCAAGGCTGCACAGAGAAGTGGGGCCCTGGGCCCAGCATGCGACCTGGGGCCTGGCCCAGAAAATCATTTTCCCTCCTAGGCCTCCAGGGCTTTGATGGGAGGGTCTGCCATGAAGGTCTCTGACATGCCTTGGAGACATTTTCCCCATTGTCTTGGTGATTAACATTTGGCTCCTCATTACTTATGCAAATTTCTGCATTGGGCTTGACTCTCTCCCCAGAAAAATGGGTGTTTCTTTTCTATCACATCATCAGGCTGCAAATGTTCCAAACTTTTATGCTATGTCACTTCTTGAACACTTTGCTGCTGAGAAATTTTTGCCTCCAGATACCCTAAATCATTTCTCTCAAGTTCAAAGTTCCACAGATCTCTAGGGTGGGGCAAAATGCTGTCAGTCTCTGCACATAGCAAGAGTAACCTTTACTCTCGTTCCCAACAATTTCCTCATCTTCATCTGAGACCACCTCAGCCTGGAATTTATTGTCCATATTGCTCTCCCCATTTTGGTCAAAGCCAGCTAACAAGTCTCCAGGAATTTCCAAATTTTCCCACATTTCTCTGTCTTCTGAGCCCTCCAAACTGTTCCAACCTCTGCCTGTTACTGAGTTCCAAAGTCACTTCCACATTTCCGAATATCTTTACAGCAGCACCCCACTCTCTGTGGTATCAATTTCCTGTATTAGTCTATTCTCACGCTGCTACAAAAAACTGCCTGAGACTGGGTCATTTATAAAGGAAAGAGTTTAATCGACTCACTGTTCTGCATGGCTGGGGAGGCCTCAGGAAACTTACAATCATGGCAGAAGGGGAAGCAAACATGTCCTTCTTCACATGGTGTCAGCAAAGAGTAGTTCTGAGCAAACAGGGAAAGCTCCTTATAAAACCATCAGATCTCGTGAGAACTTACCCACTATCATGTGAACAGCAGAATGGAGGTGATTGACAACAAGCTTGCCTCAAGTAACAGCAAGACAATGGTAGATAAGGAGATCCAGGGAATATCAAAATGCGGTTATGGTATTTGACCTAAATTTCATCATAGGAATGTATAACTAGTTTAACATATCTAAATATGTAGTCTGATATTTTAAACCATACAAACTCACAGATACATATGTGTACAATATAGATACATATACACAAAATTATACCAATAATACCATGTTTTTAATCTGCATTGTTTACTCAACAGTATGCCATGAGCATTTCATCCTTTCAAATAAAGTTCTAAAGTATCATTATCAATAGCTGGATATGCTCTATTACCAATTTATAGGCGAATCTACGATGAATTGTAGTAATAAACAGCCACTGCACTTTTAATTTGAGCATTCAAAAAACATTTTCCCAATGCCTGTATTGTGCCTGACAATGCTCGGCTTATGGGAAAAAGATTATTTCAATTAGTTTACAAAGTAGAGCAATGATTTTCAAGAAAGGGGTCATAAGTAAATCAACTCCCTCTTTCATTTGCTTTAGAGCCACTGTCTTTATTTTGCACTTGTTTTATCTTTGATTAGTCTCAAATAAATACAAGATTATTATAAAACCAAATTTAAAGAAAGTTAACTTTAAAAATTCAAACCTATTATATTGAATTAAAGCCTCTTATATTGAGAAACACTGATTTAGTAGAAGAAAGAAAATGCTTATCATAGGAGTACAATAGAAGCTTACACTTCTGGAAACTCATAACTTAAAGGTTTGATCATTTTCCTGACTTGCTATAACTCCACAGGATGTCTCAGTCAGAAGGAAGAAGATAGAATGTGGGAAAATGTCTCCCTACTAATAAACATAAATGATTACATTAAGGGAAAACTATAGGAGAAAATGGTTTCAAGGTTATTAGCTCTTACATTAGGATGAAAGACTTTATAACACTGAATATTTAATAGTAGCAACAACCTAATGGGTCTTTAGCTACAACGACCAAAATATGTGACAGACTTGGGTCTGTATTTGGTAATTATGTAGTTGCTAAATGACAGTGTAATCAAGGCCATTGTCATCCCTCCTTTCATAAACAGTAGAATATTCTTTTAATTTACAGTAAAATAAATAATTTCTAAAGATGCTTAAAGAATATAAAACAAAAAGCAGAGGGAGGTGTTAATGAGTCTAATTCTCAATCAAGTTATTTGTAGTTTATGAGTTGTATTTCTAAGCACTTCATTTTTTTTAACCTTCAAAGCCACTATACTAAACTTTTGAAGGACTTTTAATCACACTACAAATATTAACAAGATATTTACCATAGGCAATAAAACTTATTATCTGCCCTCAATCTAGTTGGGGAAATGAAACAAACTTAGGACAAAATATCAAACAATATAGTTCAGTATGTAATTACAGAATAAATTATATGATACAAATTACAAGTAGTTGAGAAAGAGACATGAAAGAAGGCTGGGATAGTCAGGAAAAATTTAAGAAAAAAGTCCTGTAGTATGAGTGGTATTGAGATAGGCAGAAGATTGACTCAAAACCACCATGTCCACTGTAAAAAACATAAGTTATTTATAGTTACAACTGATTTTGCTACAAAAAAAGAGAAATGTTTGGTCATGACTAAAATTTAAAAATGCCCTCAATTGATTGTACCCTATTGTTTATTTCCCGTATTTATTTGGCTCCTCTTCTGCAAACCTATTGTCCCCTAGAACTGTATCGACTTTTTCCTCCACTATTCTTATATTTAGCTCATTTCTTACTTTATAGAAAAAAAAATAACCTATTCAGATTAATGCAATACTGTTGCTCCTCAACTTCACAATGGGATTATGTCACAATAAACCCATCATAAATTAAAAATATCATGTCAAAAATGCATTTAGCACTCCTAACTTATACAGCATTATAGCTAAGCCTAGCATAACTTAAACATTCTCAGAACATTTATATTAGCCTACAGTTGGGAAAAATCATCTAACACAAAGCCTATTTTTAAATAATGGGTTGAATACCTCATGTAACTTATTCATTATTGTACTGAAAGTAAAAAACAGTATGAGTGTATGGGTACTCAAAATACAGTTTCTACAGGATGCATATCACTTTTGCAACCATTATAAAACTTAAAAAAAAAAAAAAGCTTGTCAAACCATTGTTAAGTTGAGGACCATTTGTATTTATAGTGTCCCTATTATGTGCCCACAATCATGCCAGGTGAAAAGAGAGTATAAACAAATGTCACTGCCATAGAAGACTTCATAATTTTATTGGAGGAAAGAAAACTGTGAAGATGAAGCAAAGGTACATTATGTTTCAAATCAAAGATCATAAATCACCGTACATATACTCCTGGAGGTATATGCAAAGCTTTTCAAATAATGTGTGGAAGAATGAAAATTTTTAGAATAATTTCAGACCTTCAACTTTCACCTTCAACTTTCATTTGAATTACTTCCTAATAATTGTCTACCTGAGACTACGCCTGCTAGCCTGCAATTGACAGATTCTCTTTGTCTAAACCCCATTCAAAATCCTCTTCTCCGACTTTACCAAAGAAAAGCACAGCTCTCAGCCATCAGCAATTTTATTATAGTGCGTTACAGGATGTAAAAACCTGTAGTGTGCCAAACAAAGAGGCAATTTGAAATTATCTTAATGAAGTTGACAAAATGAATGACTAATGACTGAATAACATCATTGTGCAACTTGAATAGTGTCTAATTCTTTACTTTTAACAAACTTGAAGCAGGGCCTAATTGAATTGCTACCTGAGAGATCTTTAAAAATAATTTTGACGGTAAATCAGTATGTGATTTTTGGCAGGTAACTCAAAATGTTTTCAAAAGATTAAGAGACGTTGTTATGAGAAAATTTCTTTCGTGCCAGTTTAATCATGTATGATAACAAGTTTTTCCTGTGTTTACATATTTTAAAAATTAAATAAAATTTTTGAAAATTGATTAAAATATCTGTCTCATTCTTATAAAAAATGGAATTAATCTAGAATATTAAAATATTGAAAAACAGCTTCTATCATTTTATTGAGATACATTTCCAATAACATTTTATATTTTAATTTGCCAAAATATTAATATGCTTACAATTTGATAAATTATGTATTAATAATTTGTAATAATTCATTCCAGAAGAAAAAAATTCAACACTTGGAGCTTTATAGACATAGAGGATTCTAAAAATATATATATATATATATATACACACACACACACACATACACCAAAGTAATATAATTAGATTATCAATTTAGTATTTAAGAATTAAATCATATTAATTAAGATAAAATACTCTAGGAAAAGTAGAACGGGAAAATGAGCTAAAGGAGAAAAAGTAATGATGTAAACTTTACAATCATTAACGTATTTTGACCTAATTTATGTACTTTTAAAATAAATGATATAGGAATCAAATCAATATAGTATTGAGATTCCACTGGAAATATTTGAAAGAGGAAAATGACTTTTATTCTAAAATGTAGAAGTTTATACTATCACTGAAATCACATTCTTTACAACTACTTAAACTTATGATAAATACTTTTTAAAATTATGCCCCTGTGCCCATGCAGATTCATTTATCACCCTTTTCTAGCCTCCTCTAAATGCTACACAGGCTCATTTCATAAAATAATATTTTTGTGACTGAATAGCTTCACTTGCATAAACAGATAATTCATACACACCACTTACAGAAAACCTTTTTCTATATAGGTAAAAAAAGAAACATGAAAATTAAAATAATATTTTCTTCTCTTAAATTAGTTATTTCTCCTCTTTTAAAACAATATTCAGTAAAGATAAGTGCATGGAAAAATAAGTATTCTCATATACTACCAGTGGCAATGTAAATTAGTAACTCTTCCTGAGAGATAATTTTATTTTATTTTATTTCATTTTTATTTTTTTATTTTTATTATTATTATACTTTAAGTTCTAGGGTACATGTGCATAACGTGCAGGTTTGTTAAATATGTATACTTGAGACATGTTGCTGTGCTACACCCATCAACTCGTCAGCACGCATCAATTCGTCATTTACATCAGGTATAACTCCCAATGCAATCCCTACCCCCTCCCACCTCCCCATGATAGGCCCCGGTGTGTGATGTTCCCCTTCCTGAGTCCAAGTGATCTCATTGTTCAGTTCCCACCTATGAGTGAGAACATGCGGTGTTTGG